>NC_090757.1:36863747-36866247 GCF_036898095.1 Palaemon carinicauda | reverse complement strand
TGTGGACGCGTGCTTTTTTGTATATACATACTGTATATATGGAAGCACACACACACACATACATATATATATATATATATATATATATATATATGTTTGTTTGTTTACATAGGATAAGTTTGTATTACCATAGACTAATATTGTGTACCAAGCGTGTTTCACACAATTGTACATAATTCCTTTTGTATATATTATGCTTGTATCTTCGCTCTTCCCTCGCACTAAAACGAACATGAAAATTCATGTCTGGTTTTTCCTCTGTGATATTGTCTGTCTTGTGAACTTGTCATGTCCTGTTGCCTTGAGGTTTTGTATATAAGGAGAGTGTTCCACAATAATATAACTCAGTCGTTTCCAATCTGCCTTTGAGTTCACACCCTTACTCGGCGCCGTCACATTGGTGATCCCGGAAGTCGACTCGCTCCCACTGCCTTCCACCCCCACCTCCCTCGCCCCTCCATCGTTGGTACTATGACGGAGACTACATCAGTTGGCGCCGCGGCCGCCCCATTGAAACTTTCACCGTTCACCACCGGAGAGGCGTTTGCTTGGTTTCAACGCGCTGAAGTCCACTTTCGTATCAGGGGCGTGACTCGCTCAACCACCAAAGCGGATTATGTTCTCGCGGCGATACCCGAGGACACCTTTCCAGAAATATCCGACTGGCTTTGTGAACAAGGAGACACCCCAATAGCGTATGACGCCCTCAAATCATACCTTCTGCAGCAGTACTCGCCGTCGCCAGCCGCCCGTATAGCAAAGATTTTTCAGCTCTCACAACAACCGTTGAGGGACCAAAGGGCTTCGCTTGCCCTCAGGGAAATGACCAGTATCGCTCGCCTTCAACCTGCCGCAGGCGGCTCTCCTCGTGAGGTGAACCTACTCCGTGCCCTTTGGATACGCCGTTTACCTGAACCTGTACGCGCTGCCATACCCGATGTTGATAGTTTACCCATAAAGGACTTGATGACCAAAGCCGACGCCCTTATGGACAGCCACTTCAAGACCTCCATCAACGCCTTCACCCCTGACGACGAGGATGCCTATTCAACGTCAACCGAAGCTGACATGAATGCCGTAGGACATAAACGCCTACCCCGTGACGTGCCGAAGCGGCGACACATCCGCCCACCACCCACCAATCGCTCGCGCCCCAACGAACGACTTCTACAGCCACTTACTACCTCCCATCCGCCGCAGTTTTGCTACTACCACTTCAGATTCGGGGCAACCGCGAAAAAATGTGCCAAAGATTGTCAGTGGCCAAAAAAACGTGTAAGCAGGCCATCGCTTGTGGCGGTGGCCTCCCATGTTTCTAATCTGTTCTTTTTACAGGATGCAGGAACGGGCGTGCGATTTTTGGTAGACACGGGTGCTTGTCGTTCTCTTTTGCCAAGGAAACTCTTCAAGGCACAACGTAGTCTGTCTACATCTGCCGACGTCCGCTTGGTAGCTGCCAACGGATCTGCGATACTCACCTACGGTTACGAGAACCTCACATTATCGTTCGGAAACGGTAAATTCAATTGGAAGTTTCTCGTTGCTGACGTCACAATGCCAATCCTCGGTGCGGATTTCCTCTCTCATTTCCACCTTCTGGTCGATGTCGCCCACCGACGATTGGTCAACGCAGACTCGTACTTGTCGGCACCTCTTCAACCCGCCCCCTCTAACCTCGCTCTCCACATCAGCGCACCCACGGATGCCTACGCCCACCTCCTCACGTCGTACCCGGAAGTTTTCCGTCCAGAACTTCGCCAAACGCCCACGGTTCCTGCCAAGCACGGTATTTATCACCATATCAAGACGACGGGACCCCCAGTCTTCGCAAAATTCAGACGTCTGGCACCGGAACGATTTGCAGCCGCCAAACAGACGTTCGCCGAAATGGAGAAAATGGGCCTTTGCCAAAAGGCCTCCAGCCCATGGTCGTCACCCTTACACATCGTTCTGAAGAAAGACGGCTCCCTCCGTCCGTGCAGGGATTACAGGCGCCTGAACATGCAAACAGAACCGGATCACTACCCCCTCCCAAACATTACCGATGTAACCTCCTACCTGCACAAAGCGAAGGTTTTCTCTACGCTCGACCTCTTGAAGGGTTATTATCAGGTGCCTATGAACCCAGAAGACATCCCCAAGACTGCCATCACCACTCCGTTTGGTACATACACCTTCAATTACTCCTGTTTTGGCCTTCGTAATGCTGGGGCAACGTTTCAACGTCTCATGGATGGCATCTTAGGGGACCTCCCTTTCTGTGTATGTTATGTAGACGACATACTTGTGTTCTCCTCCTCAAAAGAGGAACACCTCCGTCACCTGCGCATCGTGCTCGACCGCCTGCAACAAAACGGCCTTGTAGTCCGGTACGACAAGTGTACCTTTGGCGCCAACGAAGTGTCGTTCTTAGGGCACCGTATCACTCCTGAAGGAGTCCATTCCCTCCCTGAGAAGGTAGCTGCCGTTCAGAATTTCCCCGCGCCCTCGACAGTTAAAG
>NC_090757.1:36846247-36856247 GCF_036898095.1 Palaemon carinicauda | reverse complement strand
CATAGACGTATATATCGGCCTACCTTCATATAGCATATTTTTACCAATATATTAGTTTTTAATAAGTAATCTTTCTATAATTGCTATGATAAAAGTGATTTCATACATATGTAGTTCCCCTGTCTTGCCATTTTCCTACGTCATACCCAGTATTGGTATACGTTTTATGTGCGCCACACACAAATACACACACACACAGATTTCTTGGACCTTATTTCCCCAGGGGGGCTCTTATGCAGTGAACCATAGCCCCCAGAAACTTAAGGTACACTGTAAGATGTACTTAAGGTTATTAAAAGTAAAAGTGTTTGGTTTCAGTTCAAGTTTCATCAGAATAGATACTCACCAGAACGTCAGTCGGAGAAGCCCAATCGTCTACTGCGGTGCACAGTTGCACCAAGTAGCCTCCCCAGTAAAGCGCTCAAACCCATGGTCTCTGGCTGGGATCGATGTGCAGCCATGCGAATGCTATACGATCACGTTATCAGTGTACTAGCCAGCATTGTCCTTCGTTCCCAATGGCATAACTTTCTGTCTCCTAACTTCTTGGATAAACTAAATATAGATTGTTTCTCTAGTTATTTCAACATCGTTTAATAGATATTGGTAGTTCACTTTCAACCACCATAAGAAAATAGCGGAACATTTTTCTCTCCAGTTCGTTGAGGAACCCATAATAAGTAACAACACGATATCTTTTTATTATTATTATTATTATTATTATTATTATTATCATTATTATCATTATTATTATTATTATTATTATTATTGACACATAGGGATTCGGTTAGATTTCGCCAGTCGTCTCTCTTTTGAGTTTTTAATTCAATACTCCATTTATCATCATCTACATCATGCTTCATAGTCCTCAGCCCTGCAGACCTGAGTCTTTCAACTCGTCTAGTGTCTTGTGGATCCCAGTTGAAAGTTTGGTGAACTAATCTAATTTCTTCGGATGAATTATAGCAATTCATTTTGTCTCCATTTTATGTAGCATCCTTAAATACTGGTAGCTTTTCTACAGTTCTTATTTCATCCGTTCTTCCTTTCTTTGTTTTAAGTAAATAACGGTTTGTTTCCTTCCGTTGTCTATTAGCATCCCTAAGTAAACAACAGCAGGCTTCGTCGCCAACTCTGTCAATATCCTTAAATAAATAATTGTTTGATTTCCTCACCAATTCTTTTATTCTTTCTTGGAATTATTTGTTGAACCTCGATTGATTTAACCGAGTCATTAGCAGCCAATGCCTGGGCCCACCTTGGTCCTAGCTTGGGTGGAGAAGGGGGTTGGGCGCTTATCATATGGAATATGTCAAGTTTTTACAGTTTATATATGAAATATTTATTTTAATGTTTTTAATGTTCTTAGAATATTTTACTTTTCCTTGTTTCCTTTCCTCACTGGGCTAATTTCTCTGTTGAAGCCCCTTGGCTTATAGCATCCTTCTTTTCCAACTAGGGTTGTAGCTTAGCAAGTAATAATAATAATAATAATAATGATAATAATAATTTGGTTAGTCTCTAGGGCATTGTCCTGCATGATAGGGCTATGTCACTGTCCCTTGCATCTGCCATTTACGAGCGGCCTTTAAACCTTTACATGGCCTTTTTTTCATTCAAAAATTTGATAGAATTTAGAATTGACTTTTTTTTTCTTTTCTTTTATTGTACGGGTGTTACATGCACATTGAAAATAGAATTAGCTTTTTAAGTAACATTACATCCGATTATTTGCTTTCGTTTCTATTACTTATTTCTTTTTTTAAAGGGAGCTATGTTTGCGTATTTCCCACAACTATTTATTTTTAATCTTGGAACCAAACATTTCAGTATTTGATGAAATACTTTGTCTGCCGCATCACGCCCATTCCCAATATTTGGTTTTCCCGTACAGTTTTCAAAAGGGAAAATGATACTGATAGGGGAATGAAAACTAGAATTCTCCTTTATAAGGTATACGAACTCTTTTTAGTTGACAAGTTTGAAAGTTTTTCAAATTTTCTCAGACTTGTCCTGTATTCCATTGCAGTTGCATGAGCCATTCTCAGTCTTGTCTTCTATTCTACTGCAGTTGCATGAACCATTCTCAGACTTGTCCTCTTTTCTACTGCAGTTGCATGAACCATTCTCAGACTTGTCCTCTTTTCTACTGCAGTTTCATGAACCATTCTCAGACTTGTCCTCTTTTCTACTGCAGTTTCATGAACCATTCTCAGACTTGTCCTCTTTTCTATTCCAGTTGCATTGACCATTCTCAGACTTGTCCTCTAATCTATTTTAGTTTCATGAGCCATTCTAAGTCTTGTCCTCTATTTTACTGCAGTTGCATGAACCATTCTCAGACTTGTCCTCTGTTCTACTGCAGTTGCACGAACCATTCTCAGTCTCTCCTCTATTCTACTGCATTTTCATGAACCATTCTCAGACTTGTCCTCTATTCTACTGCAGTTTCATGAACCATTCTCAGTCTTGTCCTATATTCTACTGCAGTTTCATGAACCATTCTCAGTCTTGTCCTTTATTCTACTGCAGTTTCATGAACCATTCTCAGTCTTGTCCTTTATTCTACTGCAGTTGCATTCTACTGCAGTTGCATGAACCATTCTCAGTCTTTTCCTCTATTCTATTCCAGTTTCATGAACCATTTTCAGTCTTGTCCTCTATTCTATTCCAGTTGCATGGACCATTCTCAGACTTGTCAGCTGTTCTACTGCAGTTTCATGAACCATTCTCAGTCTTGTCCTCTATTCTACTGCATTTTCATGTACCATTTCAGACTTGTCCTCTAATCTATTTCAGTTTCATGAGCCATTCTAAGTCTTGTCCTCTATTTTACTGCAGTTGCATGAACCATTCTCAGACTTGTACTCTGTTCTACTGCAGTTGCATGAACCCTTCTCAGTCTCTCCTCTATTCTACTGCATTTTCATGAACCATTCTCAGACTTGTCCTATATTCTACTGCAGTTTCATGAACCATTCTCAGACTTGTCCTTTATTCTACTGCATTTTCATGAACCATTTCAGACTTGTCCTCTAATCTATTTCAGTTTCATGAGCCATTCTAAGTCTTGTCCTCTATTCTACTGCAGTTGCATGAACCATTCTCAGACTTGTCCTCTGTTCTACTGCAGTTGCATGAACCATTCTCAGTCTCTCCTCTATTCTTTTGCATTTTCATGAACCATTCTCAGACTTGTCCTCTATTCTACTGCAGTTTCATGAACCATTCTCAGACATGTCCTCTGTTCTACTGCAGTTGCATGAACCATTCTCAGTTTTGTCCTCTATTCTACTGCAGTTTCGTGAACCATTCTCAGTATTGTCCTCTATTCTACTGCAGTTTCATGAACCATTCTCAGACATGTCCTCTGTTCTACTGCAGCTGCATGAACCATTCTCAGACATGTCCTCTGTTCTGCTGCAGTTTCATGAACCATTCTCAGACTTGTCCTCTGTTCTACTGCAGTTTCATGAACCATTCTCAGTCTTGTCCTCTATTCTATTCCAGTTGCATGAACCATTCTTAGACTTGTCCTCTGTTCTACTGCAGTTGCATGAACCATTCTCAGTCTTGTCTTCTATTCTACTGCAGTTGCATGAACCATTCTCAGACTTGTCCTCTTTTCTACTGCAGTTGCATGAACCATTCTCAGACTTGTCCTCTTTTCTACTGCAGTTTCATGAACCATTCTCAGACTTGTCCTCTTTTCTATTCCAGTTGCATTGACCATTCTCAGACTTGTCCTCTAATCTATTTTAGTTTCATGAGCCATTCTAAGTCTTGTCCTCTGTTTTACTGCAGTTGCATGAACCATTCTCAGACTTGTCCTCTGTTCTACTGCAGTTGCACGAACCATTCTCAGTCTCTCCTCTATTCTACTGCATTTTCATGAACCATTCTCAGACTTATCCTCTATTCTACTGCAGTTTCATGAACCATTCTCAGTCTTGTCCTATATTCTACTGCAGTTTCATGAACCATTCTCAGTCTTGTCCTATATTCTACTGCAGTTTCATGAACCATTCTCAGTCTTGTCCTTTATTCTACTGCAGTTTCATGAACCATTCTCAGTCTTGTCCTTTATTCTACTGCAGTTGCATGAACCATTCTCAGTCTTTTCCTCTATTCTATTCCAGTTTCATGAACCATTTTCAGTCTTGTCCTCTATTCTATTCCAGTTGCATGGACCATTCTCAGACTTGTCAGCTGTTCTACTGCAGTTTCATGAACCATTCTCAGTCTTGTCCTCTATTCTACTGCATTTTCATGTACCATTTCAGACTTGTCCTCTAATCTATTTCAGTTTCATGAGCCATTCTAAGTCTTGTCCTCTATTTTACTGCAGTTGCATGAACCATTCTCAGACTTGTACTCTGTTCTACTGCAGTTGCATGAACCCTTCTCAGTCTCTCCTCTATTCTACTGCATTTTCATGAACCATTCTCAGACTTGTCCTATATTCTACTGCAGTTTCATGAACCATTCTCAGACTTGTCCTTTATTCTACTGCATTTTCATGAACCATTTCAGACTTGTCCTCTAATCTATTTCAGTTTCATGAGCCATTCTAAGTCTTGTCCTCTATTCTACTGCAGTTGCATGAACCATTCTCAGACTTGTCCTCTGTTCTACTGCAGTTGCATGAACCATTCTCAGTCTCTCCTCTATTCTTTTGCATTTTCATGAACCATTCTCAGACTTGTCCTCTATTCTACTGCAGTTTCATGAACCATTCTCAGACATGTCCTCTGTTCTACTGCAGTTGCATGAACCATTCTCAGTTTTGTCCTCTATTCTACTGCAGTTTCGTGAACCATTCTCAGTATTGTCCTCTATTCTACTGCAGTTTCATGAACCATTCTCAGACATGTCCTCTGTTCTACTGCAGCTGCATGAACCATTCTCAGACATGTCCTCTGTTCTACTGCAGCTGCATGAACCATTCTCAGACATGTCCTCTGTTCTACTGCAGTTTCATGAACCATTCTCAGACTTGTCCTCTGTTCTAATGCAGTTTCATGAACCATTCTCAGTCTTGTCCTCTATTCTATTCCAGTTGCATGAACCATTCTTAGACTTGTCCTCTGTTCTACTGCAGTTGCATGAACCATTCTCAGACTTGTCCTCTATTCTACTGCAGTTTCATGAACCATTCTCAGACTTGTCCTCTATTCTACTGCAGTTTCATGAACCATTCTCAGACATGTCCTCTGTTCTACTGCAGCTGCATGAACCATTCTCAGACAACGCCTCTTAGTGTTCATTTCCTTTTGTCTATTGATATTGCTACCTCACTCTCTGCTCGTTTCGCCTTTTTCTACCTAATTCCCCCTGCGTGGTACAGTAAATCATGACATTTATTGAAATGAGTTCTTCTTCATGCCCCCTTCAGCCAATTACGCTACGTCTACTTCTTATCTGATTTAATTTTCTCTTCGTTTCAACATAAACGCGTTCGACAGTAATCTATCTTTTTTTTTATTTCATGACTTAACTGTTTTCCTTCTATATATCTAGTATTTCTTGCACGGTTTATATTTCCACTATCAATCTAACTAAATTATTGTTAAGCTGCAGAAGGAAGACGAAATTAAGTATAAGTAAGCAAATGAGCTATTGGAATGTTGACTTTAGTTGAAGTATCAGCTATTGGCAACCTCGCCTTAATTAAATCTCTCTCTCTCTCTCTCTCTCTCTCTCTCTCTCTCTCTCTCTCTCTCTCTCTCTCTCTCTCTCAAATGCGTTTACACAAACCGCTTTCAAATAAATTGTCTTGTTTCTGGCAGATATTCAATATATATTTTTAATTCAGCTTGTTTAATTGTAATACATTATTGGAAATTGTAATAAAATGAGTAGAATGGTCAAATTGAATCTATACGTTTGATGGAAAACTTGAACGCCAAATATCCAGGTGATGAAGTGACTATGA
Source organism: Palaemon carinicauda (assembly GCF_036898095.1). Classification (NCBI taxonomy): domain Eukaryota; kingdom Metazoa; phylum Arthropoda; class Malacostraca; order Decapoda; family Palaemonidae; genus Palaemon; species Palaemon carinicauda. Next base: position 36,850,312 of record NC_090757.1, on the reverse strand, counting down.
TTCGAGGAACTATTTTGAATTAACGGAATTTGAAACTGATTCAAAGTTATAATTATTACATTTATCCCTCAGATTGGTGATGTTGGAGACCGAATTAAGGTTTCTTGATGAATATAAGTATATTTCATGTTCGTTCATGTAGTACTCTCAGATATTTTTTTCTTAATCTTTTGTTCATGGAACTCATAATTTCCCATCTGATATTCTTATGTACTGTATATAGCATGAGGTAGAGATAATGAATTAGATTATATGATTAATTTAATGTCACATGACTGTTAGGAGCGCTTTAGATGTCATCATCATCATCATTATTATTATTATTAATTATTATTATTATTAATTGTTATTATTATTAATTATTATTATTATTAGCTAAACCACAACCCTAGTTGGAAAAGCAAGATGCTATAAGCCCAAGGGCTCCAACGGGGAAAAATAACCCAGTGAGGAAAGGAAATAAGGGAATGAATAAACTATATGAGAAATAATTAACAATTAATAAAATATCTTAAAAACAGTAACATCAAAACAGATATTTCATAAATAAAACTATAAAAAGACTTATGCCAGCCTGTTCAACATAGAAACATTTGCTGCAAGTTTGGACTTTTGAAGTTCCACCGATTCAACTACCCGATTAGGAAGATCATTCCACATCATCGTCATAGCTGGAATAAAACTTCTTGATTTTCATTAAACCTTACCGACTCAATTTCACAGGCGACTACAGTGAAGTCCTAACAGGTCCCTTTAAATGATCTGCCTGTGACCATACACTGTTTAAAGAAAGAAAAAACGTAGTTTTAATCGGAAGTTCTCACCCGTATTTCAGTAGAATACAGGCGACCGTAATTTTTAACCTACTTTGTTATTATCTTTTACGAGTTGGTGACCGTAATATCACTCTTTTACGTCAATGTATCCGTTTTTAAAACGGTAGATGCCTGGCAACATGTATCCCAGGATTTTTACCTTTTTTAATGCAAATTATTAACAGTGTACCTCACAATGAGCGATCCTGTAGGGGTGAGAAGCTGTATTACCGGCTCTAGTTAGGGTGAATAAAAGTGATCATCTCGCTAACGATCACCCCCAACAAACCTAGCTGGGGAAAGCCGCCGCCCCCCCCCCCCCCTTGGTGCTAACGATAGAATGTCACCTGGCATTGATGCTATGATTTTGACAGCCACTAGAGGGAGCCAGCAGGGTTGTTGCCAGGTTGGCCTTTTTAGGGCAATAATAAAAAAACCCTCAAAATTTGTCCTTTTTTCGCGCTAGATACCTAAATTTGGCCTTTTTGAAATTGGTTAGCCGTAAATGCTATATTTTCGGTCTTTTTCTGCTATTAGGTTGGCCTTTTAGAGCTGCAGTTCATCAGACGTTGGCCTTTTCTCATTTGGAAAACCTGGCAACCCTGGGGCCAGGTGAAGCGTCCGTCGTAGCGCTAATTGGCTTAATCTGCTCGGTTAGCCCCCCCCCCCCCTCCATCTCTCATCACGAATGATCAAGTCCCTCTCGACAGTTGCGTATTTGAGGGGGGCGGGGGCCGAGGGTGTGTCAACGTTACATTTTTTGGGATATAAACTATGGGTTTACGCACGCTTCACTTCTCTTCATCGTGTCTTTTTTTATTGTTTTTTTTTATTATTGTTTTTTTTATATGAACTGTCTCCTATTTAGCTTTAGAAAAATTTATGATTAATGGTTAATAAATATATATATATATATATATATATATATATATATATATATAATGTTTATATATACATATATATATATATATATATATATATATTTATATATATAATATATATATATATATATTACATATATGTATATATAATATATATTTATATTTATATTTATATATATATATATATATATATATATATATATATATATATTACATATATGTATATATAATATATATTTATAATATATATATATAAATTAATATATATGTATATATAATATATATATATGTATATATCGCATATATATATATATATATATATATATATATAATGTCATAAATACCTCTTATTATCGAATTTGCCCTGCTTCGGGATCATAGACCTACAAGGAATTAACTTTATGATAAAATATAGTGGCATTACAGGGTACAAATAATTACTATAAATGACCAAAAGTTATATACTAAATTGCTGCCATCTTCAAAAGGTCGTATTGTTCATTTAACAGTTATGCTTTGTATAGGCATTATTATTCAGTAAAAAAAAAAAATCAACTTCATCTCCTCCAAATCAATAATAAAAGTTGGAAAATAATTTTATTGAAAACAAACTAAAACTTTTTGGCTATATATATATATATATATATATATATATATATATATATATATATATATATATATAGATTGGTAGATAGATAGATAGATAGATATAAATATATATATATATATATATATATATATATATATATATGTATGTATATGTATATATATATAATGTGTGTGACCGTGTCTGTGTGTGGCTGTGTATGTGCTGTGTGTATTTATGTACGTATGTATTTATACAGTATACAAGTTACGCATACATTGATATATATATATATATATATATATATATATATATATATATATATATAATATGCGTCTGTGTCTGTTTATTTGGCTATGTATGTGTTGTGTGTATGTACGTATGTATTTATACAATATACAAGATACGTATACATATATGGGTATATACACTATACTCAAATTAAACATTGTATGATCATTGTAGTAGCATCAAAGCTATTTTTGAATGTGTGGTCTGAAGTTGCCCATTGTACCAACCGTGTGTCACACGATCGTACATAGTAACGACATTTCATTTTGTGTATATATTATGCTTGTATCTTCGCTCTTCCCTCGCACTAAAAAGAACCTGAATAAACATGCCTGTTTTTCTCACCGGTAACGGTGTCGGTTTTGAACATGAAATTTCCTATTGCATTGAGCTTTTGTATATAAAGGAGAGTGTTCTATAATAGACTTACTCAGTTGCTTTCATCCTGTCTTTGAGTCACAACCTTCTCTCGGTCCGTCACACCATGTTAAAACGAGGTCTTCTTTAACATACTTGAAAGCAACGTTGCAACAAATTACAGTTCCCTCATTCAGCTGTGCATTGTAAGATTAGCAAAACATGCGAAACTATTGATAGGAATAAAGATCGGAATGAAAACTTTACCCAGAAAGTTAATCCTTCGTGTAGTGCATTTATCAATAGCTGATATTATTTAAAAGGATTCTGACGCAGTTCTGAAAGCCCCTGCTGCTTTCTTCGCTCGCCTTGGTGACCCCTGAGGTAGCAGCAGTAGGGGAATTTGGCATATGAAGTTTTAATTGTGGTGGATAACGGGGGAGGGTGGGTTGTGGCGCCATAGCAGTACCAACCAAACCTGGTTGAATCCCTCGTCAGGCTGGGAGGAGCTAAGAGAAGAAAAGTAACCCCCCTACCCCCTCAAAATTGGGGGAAATGCCTTGGTAGATGGATGGGTTATAAAGGACTGCCAGGCGCAACCTGGAGAAAAGTTTGTTTAATTTTTTAATTATTTCTTATATCGCTTATTTATTTCCTGGTTTCCCTTCCTCACAGGGCTATTTTTCCATGTTGGGGTTCTTGGGCTTATTGCATCTTGCTTTTCCAACCAGGGTTGGAGCTTGGCTAGTAATAATAATAATAATAATAATAATAATAATAAAATAGGTTATATGGAAATATACAGTGGTGATAACCAAAGTGGTTTGAGTTCGGTGACGTCCCTAAGCGTAATGGACCCTTTTCTTATTTATATATATATATATATATATATATATATATATATATATATATATATATATATGTAAATGTACATATATATATATATATATATGTGTGTGTGTATTTTATATATATAATTTATATATATATATATATATATATATATATATATATTATATATATATATATATGTGTGTGTGTGTGTGTGTAAATATCACCCACGAACGGCATTTAATACCGAATTCTATCTTGGGAATATATATCCACTTGGAATTCATTTTATGGTAACAGCTTC
>NC_090757.1:36836247-36841247 GCF_036898095.1 Palaemon carinicauda | reverse complement strand
ATTTATGACATATTTGTTTTTGATGTTGTTAATAGTTTATATAAGACATGTCTGTTTTGACATTGTTACTTATTTTAGAATGATTTATTGTTAATTTGTTCTCTTCATTTATTTATTTCCTTATTTCCTTTCCTCACTGGGCTATTTTTCCCTGTTGGAGCCCCTGGGCTTATAGCATCTTGCTTTTTCAACTAGGGTTGTAGCTTGGATAGTAATAATAATAATAATAATAAGGATGTGGGTTTGGGGAAGCCTATAGGGTGTTTTGGTCGTTGCAACTTCACCATCCTTGTGAGCTAAGGTTGGGGTGTTTGGGGGATCCTACAGGTTCTTTTGGTCGTTGCAACCTCACTATCCTTGTGAGCTAATGATAAGGTGTTTGAGGGATCCTTTAGATTTTTATGCTAAGTCATCAGCAGCCATTGCCTGGCCCTCCTTGGTGGATAAGTACACCATTCTTGTGAACCAGAAGGGTGTGGGGGTTTTGGGGAGCCTACAGGTTCTTTTGGTCGTTGCAACCTCACTATCCTTGGGAGAGCCTATAGGTCTCTCTACCGAGTTATCAGCAGCAATTGCCTGGCCCTCCTTGGTCCTAGCTTGAGTGAAGAAGAGGCATGGGCGCTGATCATATGTATATATGGTCAGTCTTTAGTGCATTGTCTTGCTTGATGGGGCAATGGCATTGTCCCTTGCCTCTGCTATTGATGACCGACCTTTCAACCTTTAATGATGTTTTATTTTGATTTGTGTTGTTATTAGATGTACGATATTAGCTAATTTTCCTCTCACTTTGGTACACTTTAATTATGAGATTTGATATTGTCATATTTAGTAACATTTTAGTTATTAAAGGCAAGAGAATATCTCGCTGATGTAAAAAATATCTCGTATTTTGTACAGGTTGATAGAAAAAATGCAAACATTTATAGCAATCGTATACAAATGTACAAATGTTGCAGCATTAACATTATTATGATTCCATATCAAAACGAAATGCTGAATTTCTGGTGATGGAGTTTTATTGCAAACGTAGGAAAAGTGTTAAGAACTAGTGTTGCATTTATTCAAATGCAGTAATAAACAGATTTTCAGTGATTAATTTGTCATGAAATTATCTATCTCCCAGTATTCATTTTAACGATACGTAAAAATTAAGGCTAAACTTATGTTCAGTACATCTTTAATAGAGGCCATTTAAAGCAATGAATGTACATAACATGAACTGTCATTCATTTTGATTATGACAGTTGTCCATATCCCTTGAAACATACTGATTTTTTAATCTGAATCAATTTTCTAATAATATTTCTAGTCGTTAAGCGAACTCTCTTGTTCGCTTAACTTATCTTTTACTTACCTTGCCTATATGCGTTATTCACAAAAATAATTCTAGCACTTTGCTATGAATATATAGGGTACCCCAATTTCTCATAATTTATCTTTTATTATTATTATTATTATTATTATTATTATTATTATTAAACGATGCTGTAACACTATCTAAAAAAGCAACATGCCACATCTTTTCCTAACATCATTTATTGTAGTTTCCGTGTTACACATATAGAAATATTGTCAACATGATGTATAATGACATAAGGTTTATGCGTATTTCAAAGAAATTCACTAATGAGGAATTGAAGTTTTTAAACCTATTGCATTTTTTTCCGTGAAGGCCAGATATTTTAAATAGATCTAAACTTACTCGTGTCAAATTAACATTACTAGGAAAACGTTAAAGGACAGATGTAATATTATACGTGTGTTTATGATTTACACATTTCTTTTTAGAACACTTTTCATTTGGTGATATGCATGCGTGTTGATATATATATATATATATATATATATATATATATATATATATATATATATATATATATATGTATATATATATATATATATATATATATATATATATATATATATATATATGGTACTAAGGAGTCTGAGCAGGACTCGAACCCCCGATTGGCAAACACCGGGCAGATATGTTACCAATCAGGCCAAAGCAACCGTTAACATTTTATATGTAGCTATATACTTGAGCCCTTGGTATCACTTAGAAATATGTCATCTTATTTTGGAAGTTAATTCTAATCGTTTTTCCTTTCATTTTACAAATTCCCCTAGCTGTACAGTATACTCGAGGCCTTGTTTCGGCCCTTGGCTCATTTTCTATTGATATTCCTAATGTGTTAGTTAAATCAGTGAAACTTCAGTAGTCCAAACTTTAGGTTTTTTTTTTTTGACAAGAGAAGCGTTTCAGAGTTAAACTGTAGCTTATCTATTCACGAAGCTAACCTTTGTTATTTTTATTTCTGACTGCATTCTCTACTTCTCTGATTTTATAACTAGGTTAGCAGCTGTGGTTGTGATAAGTACTTGAAACTATTACTATTTACTCGTCGGTCTTCAATAATATTTATTTTATAAAGCATGTCAGTACTCAATTACATGTTAGCAAAGTAACCTTTGATATTTAAAAAGACATTAAATAATTCAGTATTGTAGATATCATCTAAAATTATAATTTTCCCAAACACTGTGAAAAGAAATCTTGAAACCTATGAATGTAATATTCACCCTAAGCTTTTTTTTTTTTTTTTTTTTTAAGCTGGTGGATATTATCAATATCTTGATTGTTATACTAACCTAGGCGTAATATACTTATGTCACTGAAGGTGTTTTTATATCATTATAGTTTTATTTTACAATGTTAAGAAGCATTTTCTTTTACATTATAAACCAGTTGACTGAAATTTCGTACGAGGAAAATATCTTACGTCTCTAATGCTGGTCTTTAAACTTTAAAGTAATTTTAGTAAATTTGTTGATCAAATTTATTGATATTTTATAAGTTCGACTGAAGAGTTTATCTTTATTATTATTATTATTATTATTATTATTATTATTATTATTATTATTATTATTATTATTATCATTATTACTAGCCAAGCTACAACCCTAGTTGGAAAAGTAAGATACTATAAGCCCAAGGGCTCCAACGGGGAAAAATAGCCCAGCGAGGAAGGGAAATAATGAAATAAATAAATGATGAGAATAAATTAACAATGTATCATTCTAAGAACAGTAACAGCGGCAAAACAGATATGTCCCATATAAACTATTAACAACGTCAAAAACATATGTCATATATAAACAATAAATAGACTCATGTCAGCCTGGTCAACATAAAAACATTTGCTCCAACTTTGAACATTTGAAGATCTGCTGTTGTTATTTATAATTGTGCTGTTCCACGTGCTAACCCATGATTGAATAGTTCGTGGAAACTTTCTGTTTTATTAGCGGATTCATAAATTTAGTTGCGTTTTTACTAATTATTAATATTGTCACTCCCGCCGGCTGCATATAACTTAACCTAACCCCAATATATTTTCATCTTCTTTCATTATTTAAACGTATAAAATTCCTACAATATATGTCTAATTTCTCTTCCTCTTGTTTTGTTAAAGTATTTATAGTTTATATAGGAAATGTTTATTCTAATGTTGTTACTGGTTTTAGAATATTTAATTTTTCCTTGTTTCCTTTCCTTACTGGGCTATTTTCCCTGTTGGGGCCCCTGGGCTTATAGTATCTTGCTTTTCCAACTAGGGTTGTAGCTTAGCAATTAAATATGATATATAATATATGTAAAAATACATATAAGTGAAAATTAAATTTATTCAGCGAAGCGATAGAATTATTATTATTTTTTTTAAATTTTCGCTCTAATAATTTTCATGAATGGCTCACGGACATCGGTTAATATCTTGTCTGCTCGTGTATGGATTTGAAAGGGTTCATTAACATTTTTTCCATTTGTAATTAATGCTGTATTTCATCCTGGTTCTAATGATATTTAGAATTACTTGTATATTTAAGGTAAATTTTTTTGGAAAGCTATTTCGACTTCAATGTTAAAGCTAATTATGGCTGTGGCTTAGTTCCTTTTTATCACAGTAGATGTCATACCTGTCAAACATATTATTATTATTATTATTATTATTATTATTATTATTTACTAAGCTAGAACCCTAGTTGGAAAAGCAGGATGCTGAAAGCCCGAAGGCTCCAACAAGGAAAATAGTCCAGTGAGGAAAGGAAATGAGGAAACTACAAGAGAAGAAATTAACAATTGAAATTAAATATTTCAAGAAGAGTAACAACATTTAAATAAATATTCGATTTGTTGCTTCAGCTTCTTTAGATGTGTCTCAAATTTGGCAATCCCCTGTTGTCTCTAAGTTACCAATTTTTGATGATTCATTAGATTCAGAGGAATGTTAAGCAGCTCCTCTAGGAGAGGGACACTCCAAAATCAAACCACTGTTCTCTAGTCTTGGGTAGTACCATAGCCTCTGTACCGTGGTCTTCCACTGTCTTGGGTTAGATTTCTCTTGCTTGAGGGTACACTCAGGCACACTATTCTATCTAATTTTTCTTCCTCTTGTTTTGTTGAATTTTTCATAGTGTATATAGGAAATATTTATTTAAATGTTACTGTTCTTAGAATATTTATTTTTCCTTGTTTCTTTTCCTCACTGGGCTATTTTCCCTGTTGGGGCCCCTGGGCTTATAGCATCCTGCTTTTACAAGTAGGGTTGTAGCTTAGCAAGTAATAATAATAATAATAATAATAATAATGGTTTCATATCCGGAGGGACTATCTTGCGGATCACTGAACTCATTCAGGTTAAATTTGCGGGTGGCTGTTGATGTGGTAAAGAAGTACTGGTTATGGAGGTATAGTGGAGAGGGAGCCAATGGAACTCGCCTTATAGTAACTGTACCTTACTTTAATCATTTCTTGACCTAAGATGTTAGGATGGCAGTCATTCAAATCAATCAATCAATTAATAAATTCTTTATTTCATATTTGTGTTCTATGACGAGCTTTTTTTGGTTTTATAAGTTGAAGAATTTTTTTTTCATCTGGCGTGATTTTTTTTTTTTTTTTTTTTTTTTTTTTTTTTTACCAACATTGTGTTTGT
>NC_090757.1:36826247-36828747 GCF_036898095.1 Palaemon carinicauda | reverse complement strand
TTTACTGGGAATTCCATGATTGTATTGTCCAGATTCAGGGCATCCCATAGACGTTCCCATACATCCAAAACAGTAAATTGTAAAGTGCTGAAATTTCCATCAAGAATTTTCATGTCATTTTAACCTCCCCCTACACACTCACACACTCTCTCTCTCTCTCTCTCTCTCTCTCTCTCTCTCTCTCTCTCTCTCTCTCTCTCTCTCTCTCTCTCTCTCTCATGTGACAAGTCCCATATTGAAATGTACACTTTAGCTATGGGTATTTATTATTGCAATGTGTAACAATAGGATATATTCTTTCAAAGAGACCTATTTTAATACTAGATTAAATCTATACCTTTTAAAGTATTATTTAGTATTATAGTTGTCCATTTGAATGTCAGTGTGCTATACCCCCAGCCCAACTTCCACTTCCCACTTCCTGTTTGCAGTCAAGGAAAATTGCTTTTGTTCTTTTCTAGCTTCGCTTCTGAAACCAATTTTATGCTAGTTTTTGTGTTCTTGTTCACATTGCTCTGTTTGGCAACTTGAAGAAGGTTAAAGTTACTAATTACCTTCCTCATAGCTAATTGGAAGACTTTAAAAGAAACACAGGCATTCTTGTCTTTCATAGTATGTCCCTTTTTAAGTGGCTGAGTTTTTTTTTACATTATGTATATTTTCTCATTTGGTATTTATATTATATTGACTTCATTCTCCCTGTATATAGTTTAGCTTATAGGATTCCTTTGTATTGGAAACTCTGTCAGCTTCTAGCTGTGCACCTTTAAATACAAGTCAATGCAATGTCCTGGCAATGTTAAGAAACATTAGGGAAGTCTGAAACTTCATAGGGACCCCTTATTATCAATACCTAAAATGTACTGTAGTAGAACGTCGACGATTAGCACAATCCTGAAGAAGAAAAGAGAAATCAAAGTGATTGATGCTTTGAAATGGGTACTTACTTTGACAAAATAATGGCTGCATATTCAAGAAAAAAAAATTGAGAACGCTCCTATCATATAGATCAATGAGAAGCAGTTAACAGGAGATATGATATATGAAAACATAAATTGCGAAAAGGGAATTTTTTGGTATGCTTTTCTTTTGAAAAATGTCAAACATGCTAGCACATCTAGGAGCATTGAAAGCAAACTGTGACAAATTCGAAAACATAGGAGATTAACAGGCATGCATAATGTTGTGCGACATGTTGAGGCTGCAAGCTCCGATATCAAGGCAGCAAGACATACGAGCCTGAATTTCGAAGGTTCATGAATTCCGAGTTTTTAGTTGATACCGATATGTTGTGGAAGATGCCAAGGAGGATAGGAGGACCTTTATTACTGCAGAAGAGAAGGCAATTTCCAGTCACAAGACCATGAAAGAGCCTGCTAATGCCAGTGGCGATTCCAAAATCAAACCTCACATATGATGTATCACTTTGATAATATACGAGTCTTGAAAAAGGGCAAGTGTGAGAAGAAGCAACTCTGTCATGTGGAGGTCAATCAACAAAGCTTAGGTGACATGCATTTTTTGTTGACTAGGTCCATGAGGACTTTAGTCCTCAGGTCAAAATGTAGCTTATGGACAAGAACCTTCCACTACAAGCCTTGTTGGTTATGGACAATGCTTCAACCCATCCTCCAGCTATTGAAGACGACTTGATGGAGGAACTCAAGTTCATTAAGATCAAGTTCCTGCCTCCCAACACCAATCCAGTTCTCCAGCCCATGGATCACCAGGTGATTGCCAACTTGAAAAAAGAAAAAATATACCCAAAAACTCCAATAGTGTTTTGAGATCACCGAAGGGACCAAGGTCATCCTTAGAAAGTTTTCGACAAATCATGTCCACATTGTCACTTGCCACAAAGTGCTTGATAAAGCTTGCGAAAAGGTCACCAAAAGAAACCTCAATTTTGCAGGGAGAGGAAATTGTGGCCTGATTGCATAGCATGAAGTAATTTTGAGGGGTTCGAACCCATGTTATTGGACAAGATGATGGGATTGTAGGTGTACAGTACAGTGGCATTAGCAATCTGCTTAAGGAACATAGCAAGCAGCTGACAGCCGAGGTGGTGTTGGTGTTGCTTAAGGAGCATCAGCAAGAGACTGTGGAATAGATTACATCTGAGAAGGATTAGGGACAATGGCAAACCTCTTACTTTGAGTGAAGTATAGGAAATGTGCAAAACGTGGGAAACAATGCAAAACTTTTAGAAACACATCACCTAGATAACGCTTCGGTGAGATGAGCAACTAATCTATTTGCATACAATTCTGTCACATTTCCATATAATTCAAAAAAAAAAAAAACATAGATAGGTTCCTTGTAAAGTTAAACACAAGAGTCTAATAAAAGATAATAAAGTCTCCAAAAGATGTAAATGTATTCAGTTAGTGATAAGGCATGCCGTTCAAGAAGGAACTGATAATTTCCGTAATGATGAAATCACAGTAGTCATTTATTGCACAAGGTTTTCGCTAACCTCCAGCCGATAATAGCGAGCGAA
>NC_090757.1:36813747-36821247 GCF_036898095.1 Palaemon carinicauda | reverse complement strand
CCTTGGAGGCATCTAAAGACAAACTTTAAATGCAATTTACGTTTTTTCATTTAATATTAGGTGTATAGACGTTCAGAATAACGTTGTTACATAATTTTTCGTCAGGACTACAGTAATTGAAAGATGGTTGAAGAGATGTTGTATTTGATTTGAAGGTCCCACTGAGGTTTTATTCCAACCAGTTTTAAAGGTTTTAAAGGCTACTCATGAATGGCAAATGCAAGGGACATTGGCATTGCCCTATCAAGCAGGACACTCCCCTAAAGACTGACCATATATACGTATAATCATCGCCCAACCCTCCTCTCCACCCTAGCTAAGACCAAGGAGGGCCAGGCAATGGCTGCTGATGACTCAGCAGATAGACATATACGCTCCCCCAAATCCCCCATCCTACCCGTAGCTCACAAGGATAGTGAGGTTGCAGCGATCAAAGGAACTAACGAGCTTAAGCGAGACTTGAACCCCAGTCTGGAAATCCCCAGGCAAGGACGCTATCTTCAGGCCACCACAACCCTTTATTTGGTCCATTCGAAACAAACTTAGAGCATTCATGGATATTTATAAGCCATGTCAATTTACCATTATAAAAGTTGTATCTCACTCAAAAGTAGGATTTTATTGAATGGCAGTATCAATGAAAGCGTCCTGCATTCTCTCTCAGTCCTTAGCGTATTTATTTAGTGAAATATCACTACTCACAAAATGCATTCGAGTGAAGAATAGTTATCACTATTTAGTTAAGAACTTTGCAATCAACTTCACTTTACAGAAAACTGTAGGCCTGCTAATTTTTCCCAATTAATATAGTCATGTCAATATTACTCGTATTAACCAATTACAATGGCATGTTTGAATGGTTTTCAGCATAAAGTTAAATAGAACTTTTCTTGAAATATAAATGAAATATGGAATTATGTAATCTAATTTCAAATTCATACCTTGTATTTCGAACTCAACTTGCTAAAATCAATAAATAATGTTGAATGTATTGCACATGTACAAAGGCTGTGAATATCATATATTAAACTTCCAATGCGCTTGAAAGTTCAGTTATTTGCATAAGATGTTAGCCACAATTGCATTAAATGCATATAATTTAAAAGATAAAAGTTTGAAATTATTAAACCATGATGGAATTTCAAAGGCTGATTAGATAAATCAATGAAAATGTATGATTATCCCATATGTTTATTATTATTATTTTTATCATTATTATTATTATTATTATTATTATTATTGTTGTTATTATTATTATTATTATCTATATATTAATACGATAGCGTGGATGTTATTTATTTTGTCACGCTTTAAAGAAAACGGAAATAATTTCATGGTATACTCTTACAAATTTACAGTAGACTTTGATTACTCAACTAAAGCACATCTTATATAGTTTTCCCAATTTTGTCATTAGCACCTGACTTTTTTTTTTTAAATATTATAACAAAAATTGAGTTCTATTAATTTCCATAACAGAGATTATAAATTTTATCTCGGGACATTTTATTCAAACATGTATAGGTTAGGAACAAGATAATTAGTATTGAAAATATCATTTCGTGCAATTTACATGGGTTCCACTAGTTATTATTATTATTATTATTATTATTATTATTATTATTATTATTATTACTACTACTAAAGGTAATAAAACATCCCACCTACGGAAGAAAACTCACGGAAAGTTGAATACATTTTACTTTTTTCATGATATCATTTTAGTTATTACTGTTGTTATTGTAGATATTATTCATCATTTACCTTAGTATGGTTGCAGTTAATATACTGCCTTTACCTACACGCCATGATAGATGGCTGCGTATAACTGTAAACGTCTGTATAATATTCATGTATGTATTTTATTTATTTATTTATTCATTTTTTTTTTTTGCAAACTAGTGGATAATTACACATTTTTTTTTTTGCGATCTTGAGAGGACATTTTTATTTTTTTTTTTTTTTTTTTTTTTTTTTTTTTTTTTTTTTTTTTTTTTTTTTTTTTTTTTGCGATCTTTAGAGGACATTTTTTTTTTTGCGATATTGAGGGGACACTTTTTTTGCGATCCTGAGAGGAAATTTTTTTTTTTTGCGATCTTGAAAGGACATTTTTATTTTTTATTTTTTTGCGAACTAGTTGACTCAACCCCTGTTGCAATTACGAGCGCCAGTTGTTATTTGGCTGCTGTGTTGTCGATATTGGCCGAAATAAATCTCATTATGTCAGTTCATTTGGTTGTTATGACACAGGGAAGGAAAAACAGATGGCCATTTATAATTACTATTTTTTTTCCTGATAGACGGAGGTCAATTATGATTGCTTTTTCACACTGATAATCTAATGGATGCTTTATCAGCTATATCCAATACTTCTTTATTCTACTTTCTTTTTTTATAAAATTTTTGTAATTGTATATATATTATATATATATATATATATATATATATATATATATATATATATATATATGTATATATGTATATATACATAAATATATATATGTATATGTATGTATATATATGTATATATACATATATATATGTACACGTATGTATATACTGTATATACATATATATATACATAGATATATATGTATATATATGTATATATGTGTATGCGTATATATATGTATATATATATATATATATATATAGAGAGAGAGAGAGAGAGAGAGAGAGAGAGAGAGAGAGAGAGAGAGAGAGAGAGAGAGCCTATATATGTGTGTATACATACACACACAATCACACACACATACAAAACCCTAGTTACATACATGCATACGTATGTAATTATGGGTATATATACAGCATATATGATGTGAGTGCAGGTTTTTTTTATACCAAAGCCTACATTTTAACTTTCTCTACTTCCTCACACTTTAGGATTCATGTGTTAAGCTGAGCAAATGATTCAAAATAAATAAGTTCCTTATTATATTCGAACTAGCGTACAATATTATTATTATTATTATTATTATTATTATTATTATTATTATTATTATTATTATTATTAATTGCTAAGCTACAACCCTAGTTGGAAAAGCAGGATGCTATAAGCCCAGGGGCTCCAACAGGGAAAATAGCTTAGTGAGGAAAGGAAAATAAAATTTTTTAAGAAGAGTAACAACAATAAATATCTCCTATATAAACTATAAAAACTTTAACAAAACAAGAGGAAGAGAAATAAGATAGGAGAGTGTTCTCGAGTGTACCCTCAAGCAAAAGAACTCTAACCCAAAACAGTGGAAGACCATGGTACAGAGGTTGTGGCACTACCCAAGACTAGAGAACAATGGTTTGATTTTGGAGTGTCCTTCTCCTAGAAGAGCTGCTTACCATAGCTAAAGAGTCTCTTCTACCCTTGCCAAGAGGAAAGTAGCCACTGAATTATTACAGTGCAGTAATCCCTTGAGTGAAGAAGATATTATCAATAGAATTTTCATAATTTATTGTAGAATTATATTCGAATTTACATACTAATTTATTTATGTAATTTAAAAGTATTTAGATTTTGATTTAATATTGAATGTTTGCATTGCCATTATGGAAGAATAAGGATTTCTATGTAAAATATGCCCTGATGAAAGCCATTAGTTATTGGCTGAAACAGCTGTTGGCAAAAATTTAATAAAAGGAACAGCGCGGTGACAAAATCCTATTCCTGATGTAAAGAAAAGGATACACAAAACTAGAAAAGCGATGCTTCAAATTCATTGGTGCCACAAGTGCTTTAGCATTTATTGTAAGTATCCTAAGAGAAATTCTATGCCTCTCTCTCTCTCTCTCTCTCTCTCTCTCTCTCTCTCTCTCTCTCTCTCTCTCTCTCTCTCTCTATATATATATATATATATAAACATACACATATATATATATATATATATATATATATATATATATATATATACATTAGTGTACAGGACCCGTCAAAAATACGTGCTAAATATTTGGATAGATATGAACACACAAGCGCGCACCACCCCTCACTTACCAAGATATAACTACTACATCTCCCTCTACCCGAGTGACAGGGCTATTTTCCCTGTTGGAGCCCCTGGGCTTATAGCATCCTGCTTTTCCTACTAGGGTTGTAGCTTAGCAAGTAATAATAATAATATAGTAATAATAGATTCTTCCCATAAACTCCATGGTTACTCTGTGATAACCTCGGCCATGATCCAAATTGTTCATCGATCTTACTTCTCTTAATCAATTAAATTCAGCCCCACTAGGAGAGTTTTCCCTCTATTGAACTTTTTTTTTCAGTTTTCCATTCTATTGAACTTTTTTTTTCAGTTTTTCGTTCTATTGAACTTTTTTTTCCGTTTTCCGTTCTGATAAAGTCTGATAATGATCATGTGGAACAACCACCAAATTACTCCTGTTTTCTCACTTCCCTGTATGTTACTCTCCATCCACTCCTGTTCTTGCAAATATTTCAGTACAATTTCCCTCCCCCAACACACACACATTGTGTGTATACACACACACACACATATATATATATATATATATATATATATATATAAATATATATATATATATATATATATATATATATATATATTTATGTATATGTATGTATGTATATATGTGTGTGTATATATATATATATATATATATATATATATATATATATATATATATATACATAAATATCTTTGTATATAAAAATATCTATATGTATATATATAAATATATATATATATATGAATATATATAATATATATATATATATACATATACATATATTCAAATAAGCCATATATATTTTTGATATATTAATGTCTGGATTCTCTTAACAACCTCGGGATCACAGACCCAGGCGAAATCTCACAAAGACAAGAGCTTGGCTCCGGCCGGGAATCGAACCCTGGTCGGCAAGCTTATATAGACAGTGACTTAACCCACTTAAGTCACTGTCTATATAAGCTTGCCGACCAGGGTTCGATTCCCGGCCGGAGCCAAGCTCTTGTCTTTGTGAGATTTCGCCTGGGTCTGTGATCCCGAGGTTGTTAAGAGAATCCAGACATTAATATATCAAAAATATATATGGCTTATTTGAATATGAAAAACACGTAAAAATGTGCAAAATTTATCATATACATATATATATACATTAATATCTATATGTATATATATATATCATAGGTATGCATGTATATATATATATATATATATATATATATATATATATATATCTCATATGTATGCACACACACACACACACACACATATATATATAT
Source organism: Palaemon carinicauda (assembly GCF_036898095.1). Lineage (NCBI taxonomy): Eukaryota > Metazoa > Arthropoda > Malacostraca > Decapoda > Palaemonidae > Palaemon > Palaemon carinicauda. The sequence goes on along the minus strand of NC_090757.1, from coordinate 36,816,004 downwards.
ATATATATTATATATATATATATATATATATATATATATATGAAATTTATATATATTGAAGGGAATAACGTAGGACAAAAAAAACAAAAAAAAAAAAAAAACACGAGCTACTCAGAGGACACATTTTGCCAAGGCTTGTCTCTTTTTATTTTCTCCACGTAATCCTCACTGCCAGCCACACTAACGCACCTACCCCATTTCGATCTCAAAGGTCACACAAATACCGATTCCAGAATACAAGGCTGCGAGCTACCTCATTTGTACTCCACCCATTCTAAAACAGTCTTCCTACTATCACAATCAATACGCTTTCTCTGGTGCTGTATATTTCAGCCGCTGAATTGGCTATTACTCTCTGTACTTCCTGATCCTACAGACTCTATGCATTGTCTTGTTTCTTTTTCTCTTTAACACTTTACGTACATTCAACATCTAACTGTTTTTACGTCTTGTATCCTTTCTGAATAAATGAGAGATTAGGTCAAAGAATGCTACTGTTTTAATGCTCAAAATTCGGTCGCAGCCCACATAAAAAGATTATGTTTATAAATATTATATTACATCAAGTCGTTTCCCTTAACAAGGATTGAATTCTATGGAAAATGGTGTGTCATATACACACACACCCACACACACACACAAACACACACACACACATCTATATATATATATATATATATATATATATATATATATATATATATATATATATATATATATATATATATATATGTGTGTGTGTGTGTGTGTGTTTGTATGTGTGTGCGTGTGTGTGTGTGCGCGTGTGTGTATTTATGTGCAATAACCCACATGGAAAATCGAATATTTTAAGAACAGTAACATTAAAATAAATATTTCCTATATAAACTATAAAAACTTTATCAAAACAAGAGGAAGAGAAATTAGAATAGTGTGCCCGAATGTACCCTCAAGCAAGAGAACTCTAACCCAAGATAGTGGAAGACCATGGTACAAAGGCTATGGCACTACCCAAGACAAGAGGACATTTTTTTTTATTTTGGAGTGTCCTTCTCCTAGAAAAGCTGCTTACCATAGCCAAAGAGTCACTGCTACCCAATGTAAGCAGAAAGTGGTTTGATATCGTCAGAGGTTTGGTGAATGAATAATGAAGATTGTATGAGTCCTATTCGCATATACGAGGAAAGATAATAAATAGTTAGAAAAGTGTAAACTGTAAGAAGAGAAAAAAATATAAATATTTATTTTAATGTTATCATGAAAGATAAGTAAATTGTACTGGGTGGGAGTATATTTAATGTGAAAAGTCTGCAAGGGAAGTTAATCTTACAATTCAATTAGTTTGAAAGTTAGATGCTTTTACTAAAATTCAGGCAATCTTTAGTCAATGGAGACAGTTTGAATACTTCATAATTATCATGTTGCATCCTTTCCTCGCTATATTTTTACGTTGCTAGTCTCGTTTTTTTTCTCTTCCTTTTTTTTACTCGGCTTCACTGCTTGCTGGCAGTCGAATGTCAAATGGAGATCATACTAAGACATTTTTCATGATTTTATTGATTTCGTTTGGAAATGAAGATATTGTAGTGTCCTCAGTAAGTCCAGTTGGATTCTCTTTAGAGTGGTTGATTTCAGTCTCTTCAACAAACTCATTCCCTAAACCCTTTGTAGATCACAGGCTTGAGGCCTTAAAGGTTTAAAGACCAATCATGAATGGCAGAGGCAAGGATAGTGACATTGCCCTATCAAGCAGGACAATGCCCCTAAAGACTAACCATATTAACATATGATCAGGGCCCAAGCCCCCTCTCCACCCAAGCTAGGATCAAGAAGGGTCAGCCAATAGCTGCTGATGACTGAGGAGATAGACTATAGGCTCCCCCAAAAACCCCAATCCTTAGCTGAAAGATTATGGTGAAGGTTGTGAGGTTGCTGCGACCACAAGGGTACTAACGCGTTTAAGCGGGACTCGAAACCCCAATCTGGGGAATCACCAGGCAAGGACGCTACCACCGCGGCCACCACAACCCTTAAAACAAACTAGGACAAGTTATATTTATCAAGGAACGTACATGCTGGTCATGAAAAATCTGAAGCATTGTAAGATTGCAATATTTTTCATTCAAACAACGTGTGCCATGCACTGAATGATTAAGAGCAACTTAATAACCATGTGTAAATCGGCCTATCATTACTTATCAGCTAGCAGAAGGAAAATTAGGTGTATATTAATCAACATTTCTGTTTTAAATTTCACTGAGCATCTGTGCTTTTAATT
>NC_090757.1:36786247-36801247 GCF_036898095.1 Palaemon carinicauda | reverse complement strand
AATATCACTGAAATCCTTTAAATTATGTAGGAGGATTTGCAATGATTACGTAAATGTAACAAGGCACGGTGAGGAGACAGACAAGACAGATGGCTAATCTTAAGTTGTTGACATTCATAAGCCATACGAAAGTTTGAACAGAACGCTTACAAGCGTTCAAGAGAAAATAAGCGATCATAAGGTAAGCGAGACATGTTGACGGACAGACATACAACGAATGCACAACAGCTTTATATGAAAGATATCTAACTTTCAATATCTCGGGTTCATCTTCAGTATGCACTTTTGAAAATGATGGCCAACTGTGTAAGAGTCGAGAGCTTGACTCATTGGGCTGGAAAACCTACTCCCTTTTTTAAAAAAAATAATCCTGGTTGATAAAAAAAAAAAAAAAAAAAATTCTGTCAATCATACTTCAAGGAATATCGGGCATGATGACCAGAATCATATTTGCCCCCCCCCCCCCCCCCCCCCTCTCTCTTTGGCATTTCGTTCCCAATTAAAAACGGGAGTGTTTTTCCCAGGCAAAATTGCTTCCCCATAACTTCACACTCAATCCTTTGGTGAATGAACCTATTGTTAACTTTGCGAGGGGAGGAGGAGGCTCGATATTATGTGATGCTGACAGCGATCAATACAGGACAGAAATACAAAACTGTCGCCGTACTTAGCCATGATAGCGCCGAAACCTATCCAAATGTCAGTCATCATTTTGGCCAAAATGCAACTCACATGAGAGAGAAAAAAAAAAAGGACCACTAGGGGTATTTTTCAACAACCCGTTTTAATTTTTTTTTCCTAACCACTTCGGTGTCAATTGGCGTATCGACCAATAATAAAAAAAGAAAAAACACCAAAATTTGAAATTCAAGATCTAAAAATTATTCGCGATTGGGAAAAAAGTATATTAAAAGAGCTTGTGGTTTCACGTTAGAGGTATAATAGTCCTCTGTTTAAGATATTCAAGTAAAATAGGTATTTTTATTGATACATCTGAATGATTATTAATGGCATTCCATAGTCTTGCGCTGATATTTGTTATAAAGATATTCATTACGCATTTTTATATCATTTAAGACGAACAAAACACGTACAGACAACAATGTTTCTTAGCTAATTTCATGGACTAATACCATTCACTGTAAATCGGGGAGTATTCTAGGTTAAAAAAATAAACATGAAACACATGTCGGTCGGTTTGATTTTTAAACGGAAACCTAACGCAAAGGGCTTTTTTTTTTTTTTTTTTTTTTTTTTTTTACGGAATTGAAGTTTGAAAAAAAAAGATTCTTTGGAATATCCAGGAAGAACCATACTTTTTTTTTCTTTTTTTCCTACGGAAGTAAAGTATTCACTCAACTGATATATAAGAACTATTTATCCTCAGGTCTTACACAAGCGACAGAATATATGAAACTGGTGAATTACAGAGTCCAGCGTAAACCAATGTAAGGAATGAATGTTAATTTTTGCAATGTAAAATGAATTGAGCGTAAAACATTGAATCGAATGAATGTTGATATTTGCAATACATTAAGGTGTTGTATGATTGTGCGATCGAGTTTGTAAAAGGAAAGGAAAAGATGGTATAATTTTGACTTCAATAGAAATTAATATTATTCCCTTAGAGGTAAATTAAAGGGGAAAATGTTTAAAGGTTTACCGACGGCTCACGAATGGCAAAGGCATGGGAGAGTTTACATTGCTCTATCAAGCAGGACAATGCCCTAGAGACACGACACCATATATACAGCGCCCAAGCCCCCACTCTCCACCCAAGTTAGGACCAAGGAATGGCTACTGATGACTCAGCAGATAGACCTATAGGCTCCCCCCAAACCCCTTTTACTTAACTCACAGGGATGGTGAGGTTGCAGTGACCAAAGAAGTCTGAGCGGGACTCGAACCCCAGTCCGGCGTTCACCAGTCAAGGACGTTACCACATCACCCTCCATAATCCATGAATGAATGAGAATTGTTTATCTTTATATTTGTCGGTGACTGTTTTTGTTACGCTGATCTTGTTATCACAACTCCTTCCTGCTTGATGTGCTTGAATTGGCATCAAAGGAACCCATCCTTCAATGTCCTAAGAGATTCCAATCACGCTCTGGTTTAATGTACACCATCATATCAGTCTGTCTATCGTTCTATCCGACATTGTTTCTTTCACGTGTACCATATTATTATTATTATTATTATTATTATTATTATTATTATTATTATTATTACTTGCTAAGCTACATATCTAATTGGAAAAGCTGGATGTTATGAGCCGAGGGGCTCCAAAAGGGAAAATAGCCCAGTTAGGAAAGAGAATGGAAAAATTAAATATCTTCAGAACAGTAACAATATTAAAATAAATATTTCCTATATAAATAATAAAAACTTTAACAAAATAAGAGGAAAAGAAATAAGATAGAATATTGTGCCCGAATGTACCCCCAAGCAAGAAAACTCTAACCCAAGACAGTGGAAGACCATGGTACAGAGGCTATGGCACTACCCAAGACTAGAGAACAATGGGTTGATTTTGGAGTGTCCTTCTCCTATAAGAGCTGCCGCAATTTTTTACTCTAGATGAAACTTTATTTCTATTTTTCAAGTCATCATCATCATCTCCAACGCCTATTGACGCAAAAGGCCTCTGATAGATTTTGCCAGTCGTCTCTATCTTGAGCTTTTGATTCAATACTTCTCCATTCATTATCTCGAAATTCAAGCTCCATAATCCTCAGCCATGTAGGCCTAGGTCTTCCAACTCTTCTAGTGCCCTGTGGAGCCCAGCTAAACGTTTGGTGAAGTAATCTCTCTTGGGGAGTATTTTACAAATACTGTGTCCATAACTTTAACCTTGTCTTGGCATTATTATTATTATTATTATTATTATTATTATTATTATTATTATTATTATTATTACTACTGGCTAAGCTACAACCCTAGTTGGAAAACCAAGATGCTATAAGCCCAAGGGCTAGAGAGATAGAGATTTATATTTGATATTTGTACCTGAGAAACAAAGCCTTTTCAGAGGAAATCGTAGTGTTAGTGACTTTGTCCTACCTTGATCACCAAGGCCATTTGTACAAATATATTAGAAAAGAGATCTGCCGTATGTCTTCCTCACTTTGACTTGTTATTCCTACACGGCAGATGGAATTTTCATCAAACTTGGTCAGTGTAGAGCACCATGCTTAGATTGCATGATGATATTATCTACATGTCTGATTCAATTATTCTAGGAACTAGGAAGATTGTATATGAGAATAGAGTAGTTTCTAGAGATAGAAGGTACCTGAGTCTGTTTGTGAACTTAGAAACGAACTTATTGTCTCATAATGACGGGTGTTAGAGAAAATATGAAGAATGTAGATAAAAAGGTACGTTGGTGTGTCCGACACGTAATTGATTCTGGCAATGAATTTTCCTTTATCATAAACAAAGTGAATGACACCACATTATTTAACAAATTTCTCCCGATTAAATCATTGCCTATAACAAAATTTGTATTTGCGAACTAAACCAGTCCAATATCAATGCTTTGTTTGTGTGTGTGTGTGTGTTATTTTCGAGCTGTATTGATAATCACTTAACTGCTCCATAAAGGTGTGGCTCTATCCTATTAATTTTTCTGTTATTTGTGGACTACGAAAAAAGCCTTTGACATTGTGCACTGGCCAATTTTGAGGAGAGTCCTTCGTTATTATGGAGTTCCTCTTAAATATGTAAATTTGATTAATTTCTGAGCATAATAAGTGCAAAGTTGATGTTTGTGGAGTCCTGTCAAATGAATTTCCAGTGAACAGTGGAGTACCCAAAGGGAATGTGCTGTCATAAATGTTGTTTATCCTCATAATGGATTTTGTAATGCATAGAACAGTTGTGGATGCTAGAGAAGGATTAGATTGGATTGGTAACAGGATTTTAACTGACCTAGAGTATGCTAATGACGCTGTCCTTTTTAGCAGAACACCACAAGATTAGCAAAGCTTGTTTACCAGAATGCATGAAATATCTCTTGTAATTTTTCCTTATTTCCTTTTCTCACTGAGCTATTTTACCTGTTGTAGCCTTTGGGCTTATAACATCGTGCTTTTCCAACTAGGGTTGTAGCCTAGCAAGTAATGGTAATAATAATAATAATAATAATAATAATAATGATAATAATAATAATATAATTTTTATTACTGTCATCATTGACCCAGTCATATAAATTTAGAAATAAAAAACTCTAAAATTTCGGTCTTTGATTGCGAAGGTTTTGAAAGAATATAAAATCCAACTTGGCCGAAAAAAAATTAGAAAATATTTAGGTGAAAATTATAGCCTCCCCACCCCCAAAGAAAAAAAAAATAATAATAATAATAATAATAATAATGGATGAGGGTAGGAGGTTTACTCTCCTCCCACCAGTTATTAGGAATAAATTCAACACTGATAATAATTTAAAAACTGTATGACGACAAAATAACAGGAACTTCAATTTCCAGTTAGGTCAATATATTCTGAAAATTATTTCTGCTATCACAGAACCATTACTAAAGCAAACTGAGATATTATACTGTGAGAATACTACCGAAAAACTAAGGATAGAATAATTCACAACAGCCGGAAGATGCATAGTTTTATCAATTTGACTTGGCAAAAAATGAGAAAATGTTGAGGTGAAAATAAAATTATATCTAGAATAAATACTAATGTGTTGTTCATAATATTGAGCTAACTGTGAGCACATTTATTTACAAAGTAATTAGCCATTGAAGGATTATGTTATTGAAGCTTAATCCTTATGATTTGCACATTTCGTAACGGTTATTTATGAAACCAATATTAATTAATACTGCTAATGGGTATTTTTCGATTTAACTCACTTTTTTTTTTTTAATAAATAATAATGTTTAATATTCAATCGTTATCAGCAAATTATTATTTTTATTATTATTATTAATTGCTAAGCTACAACGCTAGTTGGAAAAGCAAGATGCTACAAGCCCAATGGCTCCAACATGGAAAATAGCCCAGTGAGGAGAGGAAACAAGGAGAAATTAAAAATATTTCCTGAATACAACAACACCAAAGTAAATATTTCCTATATAAACTATAAAATTTTCACAAAAACAAGAGGAAGAGAATTAAGATAGAATAGTGTGCCAGAGTGTACCCTCAAGCAAGAGAACTCTAACCCAAGACAGTGGAAGACCATGGTACAGAGGCTATGACACTACCCAAGACTAGAGAACAATGGTTTGATAGGAAGGGTTATGTTAAAATTATTGAAAATAGTTGTAAGTGTTGCCAATGGTACTTCTATGTTGCTGTTAATACTACTTGCATTAATGTGGTGATAGGCAACATCTTGAATAATGCTTGAAAGCACATTGTACCAACAGTGTGTCACACGATCGTACATAGTAACGACATTTCATTTTGTGTATATATTATGCTTGTATCTTCGCTCTCCCCTCGCACTAAAAAGAACCTGAAATAACATGTATGTTTTTCTCACCGTTAACTGTTAACCGGTATGGTATCGGTTGAACAGGAAATTTTCTATTGCATTGAACCTGAAATAATGTGTCTGATTTTCTCAATGTTAACTGTTAACCGGTACGGTGTCGGTTGAACGAAAAATTTCCTGTTGCATTGAGTTTTTGTATATAAAGGCGAGTGTCTGTAATAAAGTTACTCAGTTGCTTTCATCCTGTCTTTGAGTCACAACCTTCTCTCGGGTCGTCACAACGTAATACAATACATGGTACCAGAAGAACTTCAAAAGTTCAAACTCGCAGCAAATGTTTTTATGTTGAACAGGCTTACGTACATCCTTTTATAGTTTATATATCAAATATCTGTTTTAATTTTTTTAATGTTTTTAAGATATTTTATTTCAATTTTCAATACTTCTTATATTGTTTATTCATTTCCTTATTTCCTTTTCTCACTGGGCTATTTTTCCTTGTTGGAGCCCTTGGTCTTATACCATCTTGCTTTTCCAACTAGGGTTGTAGCTTAGCTAATAATAATGATAATAATAATAATGAATATTATTATTATTATTATTATTATTACTAATTATTATTACTATTATTACTATTATTATTACTAATAATAATAATAATAATAATAATAATAATAATAATAGGATAATGATAATAATGATACAGGTACATGTTAAATGTGTCTTTTCATGTAGCCTATCTACACGTACCACCTCATTTGTTTCTGTAACTGTTAATGTTTAATATACAATCGTTATCAGCAAATTGGATGGGTTTTGTTAAAACGAAAAGAAAGTTAAAAAAATATTGAAGATTTGAATGACGGAAAACCGGTGATGCAATCCATCATAATAATACAGCAAAGTGTTTATAATCTACTGATGTTAATTAAATTGTTCGTACATGTTAGATTGAAATGTAACATGTAATATAAAATACTTTTCATCCTGGATTTAAAAATAAGTACTATTTTTAAATCCGGGACGAAAATTATTTTATATTTTATTCATATATATTTGACGTTAGCTAGCTAGGATAGCTAGGTTGGTAGCGTCGCGGGCTTCTGTTTCAGAGGTCTCGAGATCGCGACCCCGCCAGGACGAGGATAGTGTGAGACCTTCTACCGGGGGTACTCCCCAGGGTGGCGCCGGGGGGGGGGGGGAAGGTTAGAGGGGGCTGGTGATAGTCCCTGCTGGTTTATGATGTAGATCGTCTGAGTGGAGACCTAAAACCCGCAACTTTAACTTTTTAGTGTGTATAGGATTTTTGTATAACATCAAGCTTGGAATCCTTTCGACTTAGTTCTTATAGCCATTTTATTGTTACAAGTAAAGGGATTTGAATTTTGTATGAATTTGATACTTTTATAGTAAAGGTTTTTCCACTAATAATGATATTACCTGTAGGCAATAGAATATGAGCAAGACATCTAATATGAAAACATATTGAGAATTGTATTATTATTTTTATTATTATTACTATAATTATTATCATTATTATTATTATTATTATTATTATTATTATTGTTGTTGTTATTATTATTATTTTTATTATTATTATTATTATTATTATTATTATTATTATTGTCATTATTATTGCCATTATTAGTTTTCGGGAGAAAAGTACAAGTCTAGAAAAAAAGGAAATATATGCAACGCTAAATTATTTTATATAGCAATAAGAATCACAAGTTCAGCCCAGAAGCTAGTTAAATTGTTATTATTATTATTATTATTATTATTATTATTATTATTGTTGTTGTTATCATTATTATTATTATTATTGTTATTACTATTATTATTATTATTATTATTATTATTATTATTATTATTATTATTAAAAACAGAGGCTGTATTACTGGTTAGAAAAGCATATCATACATACAAAGGAATGATGAGAAAAACATAAGTGAAGAAAAGGAAAAAGCATTGAATATTAATGTGTAAAGGGGAAATCCCAAAATACTAAGAAATTGGACATGCTACATTGCAACTAGTTGAATAATTATCCAATAAGGTTTTATAGTTTATATATGCGATATTTATTTTAATGTTACTGTTATTAGAAAATTTTATTTTTCCATGTTTATTTCCTCACTGGGCTATTTTCCCTGTTGGAGCCCCTGGGCTTATAGCATCATGCTTTTCTAACTAGGGTTGTAGCTTAGCAATTATTAATGAATAATAATAATAATAATAATAATAATAATAATATTGACCAAAACCTGGCCATGTTCTGTGGAGTTCTTGGTAGGTGTCAGTCCAGGATGAACAGACCATCGTTGGCAGTCTTGCGAGTTAAAAACATACATGGGTCGGACGGTTTTTTATATACACTGCTGATGTACTGAAGCAGGAGGTGGGGGGTGGGAAGCGAATGAGTGGTCTGATAGCTCTGTCAATGAGTGGTCTGATAGCTCTGTCAAGCTATCCATTCACATTCATCACTCCTCAGTGCGAGCCCAAACTACCCTTACCCCTCCAATGCATTTAGCTTGTATCAAAAAGCAAATTATCAGAAGAAATATAGATATATATCAACCGTACGTAACATCATCGAAGGGCTCATATATAGTGGCAACTCAAGCTTGTTTTTGTATTATCAGAATAAAGGAAAATGTCAAAATGTCTTGTTTTCTTAACAGCCTGGCTGTGACATTTCAAGACCACTTCAAATTTAGGATTGTTGTGGCCTGATTGGTAACGTCTCTGCCTTGTTAGTGCCTTTAATGTCTGCAAACTTACCATCCTTGTGAGCTAAGGATGGGGGATTTGGGGAACCCCATAGGTCTATCTGCTGAGTCATCAGCAGCCATTGCCTGGCCCTCCCTGGTCCTAGCTTTTGTGGAGAGGGGGCTTCGGCGCGGATCATATGATATATGGTTAGTCTATAGGGTATTGTCCTGCTCGCTAGAGCAATGTCACTGTCCCTTGCCTCTGCCATTCATGAGCAGCCTGTAAACCTTTAAATAGAGCAACATGATTTACAAGTTAAACTTCATATACAAATGTGTGTGTATATATGTGCATATATATGTATATATATATATATATATATATATATATATATATATATATATGTATATATATATATATATATATATATATGTATATATATATATATATATATATATGTGTGTGTGTGTGTGTGTGTGTGTTTTTATGCGTGCGTCTATCATATGTTTGTATTTATATTTATGTGTGATGGGCACGTGTCTCTAAATTGCCGTAGGCGTTTAATTGTACGAGTTGCGCCCTATTCAATATCGTGTAAATAACGAATTTAATTTTTTGTTTACAACAGGCATAGGAACACTTTGCTTCTCATTAACCAAAACATGGATGCATCTGTGTTAGTGTTTATTTATTAATGTTTCTGTATTATTTGTCTGAGTCATAATGTCCATTCACTTTTAACTGATATGAATCTCTCTCTCTCTCTCTCTCTCTCTCTCTCTCTCTCTCTCTCTCTCTCTCTCTCTCTCTCTCTCTCTCTCTCTCTCTCTCTCGTTGAAAGAAAAGAACTACTAGATAATGCAAAGACATGCCGTTTAATAAAGTAGTAATTTGAAGCTTTTATTTAAGCACCAAAGAGGAGAGTAAATTTGAATGAAAATATTATTATTATTATTATTATTATTATTATTATTATTATTTTTATTATTATAATTATTATTATTATTATTAGCCAAGCTATAATAATTATTATAATTATATTATATGATATAATAATAATAATAATAATAATAATAATAATAATAATAATAATAATAATAATAATCTGTATAAATAATCCCATTTTATTTTTTAAACGATGGTAATATTCAGTAACGTTTTATTTAGAAAATGTTTTGCCCGGCGTTCTCTTGAGCTTTCAGGCTGCGTGTCATAAGGTCACTTTAATCATGCACGAGATTTTCTGGAATGCCCTGTAGTCAAGGTATTTTCTGGAATGCCCTGTAGTCAAGCTCCCTTTTCTATTCAACTTTTTTTATATTCAATTTCCTGCAGCTCTTATATAAAGAGAAATCTGCCTGTCTGTCGAATTGAAAGTATTAATCCAGAACATTGTTACAATTACACTCGGGTTGTTTGATTGATGTTAAAAATATATTTGAAGAGCTAATGTCTTTTTTTTTTTTTTTACTGTGAAAGCGAATCGAACAGTTCCTTTCATCAGAAAAGTAAGTACATGAACATTATTTTTTATACTAGCGTTATTAGTGATTTCTTATTATTATTATTATTATTATTATTATTATTATTATTATTATTATTATTATTATTATTATTATTATTATTATTAATGTCAACTTAACTCCATCTGAAAAAAAATGATAATACAATCATAATGAATAAGCAATTAAAAGAAAATTTATTTGTTTTTTTGTATTTAGTATATCCTTACCCACTTTCACAAGCCTCAATCCTAGCTTTCATTTCTCGGTTAAACCTTATGCTATTTTTTTTTCTGTCATGAATGTGTAACAAAAGTCACATCTCCAAGATTCAGTGTTAGATTGGTAAAGGATCCAAGATCATCTCCTCCTACACCTATTGACGCAAAGGGCCTCAGTTAGATTTTGCCAGTCATTTCTATCTTGAGCTTTTAAATCAATACTTCGCCATTCATCATCTCCTACTTCACGTTTCTTAGTCCCACGTAGGCCTGGGTCTTCCAACTCTTCTAGTGCCTTGTGGAACCCAATTGAAAGTTTGGTGAACTAATCTCTCTTGGAGAGCGCGAAGAGCTTGGTTAAACCATCTCCATCTACCCCTCATCATGATCTCATCCTCATATGGCACTACTTTTTATTAAAGATAAACCAAACATATTGTATACAGTGAGCCCATGAGTTGTATGTAACGTACCAGAAATCCCTCCATTTATACCACGAAGAGGTACGAATTCACTTTATTATCATTCTCTTAAAAGCTCCTAAGGATAAAGTTGTCCTTCCCGGAAGTATTGAACATTTATAAAAAAAAAAATCTTGCGATAAAATGAGTTCTGTTTAAACTCTCAAACTTTACCTCCATTTTTGTAGGATGATAATTTCTTAACCTTATTAATAATAGATGCATTTTATTTTAAAAAGGTTTTTTTTTTTTCATTAAAATGGTCAATTTATTTCTATATTTGGTATATTCTGAAATATTAACTGTTGTTATCATGAGATTTTTCTAGTTTAATTTCAACATGTCAATGTAATTATCTCATTTTCTGTTATTTGGGTAAATTTTGTTTCATTTTAGATGTCAATTTCTCTGAGGATTTTTCTGTGATGGACGCCAATATTGAAGGTGGACAAGTATGTTTTTTTTTTTTTTTTTTTTTTTTTTTTTTTTTTTTTTTTTTTTTTTTTTTTTTTTAAGTTAATTTAAAAAGTAAGATCGCTGTCATAAATATCAGTCAGACTACCACCCTAGAAAATAATCATGCAGTAAAGATATTAGTTTTTTGACAACAAAAACGTGATGAGGTTTTGTAATTGGAAGAAAAAACTAATTAATTTCTTAAGAAAATTACATTTATCATAGTTTCTACGAATGCATGGCATTAGAACCATGTTAACTTTTTATGCGAGTGATGGCCGGGACTTAACACAGGAACTCTCCTCACAGTAATGGTGTGGCTGGGTGCACCTATTCTGAGTGAGGTGTACCAGGATTTTTTGTATCCAACTGTCCATATTATTTATTATGATTTCATCATCATCATTATCATCATCATCATTATCATCATCATCATCCTCATTTCCTCCCACGCCTATTGACGTAAAGGGCCTCGGTTAGATTTTGCCAGTCGTCTCTATCTCGAGCTTTTAATTGAATACTTCTCCATTCATCATCATCTACTTTGCGCTTCATAGTCCTCAGCCATGTAGCCCTGGGTCTCTTATAGTTCCATTTCTAATCCTGTCCTGCCATTTAACTCCCAATATCCTTCTGAAGGCTTCGTTCTCAAATCTACCAAATCTATTGGAGATGGTTTCATTATCATACCATTAATTTTTTCATTTCCTTATCTATTTGTTATCATCGAACATTGATTTAATATGCTTTTAATTACATACATTTATAATTAATCAAATTTGAATTATAACCAGTATTTAATGTAAATGAATTAATTTACACCACTGATTTCCTTTTTATTCCACGTGCAGCATTTTTATCTTAACAAGCTTAATAAATTCAAGCTCACAGAGAATGACAATAATATATCTATACAACCCTGGATTCTTTACTTAATATCTAAAACTATTTTTTAACCTCTCAGAAAAATGAAGGGATAAATCTGGCTTGTGCGATGCATCCTAGAGGGAATTCTAATTGTCAGAGAGGCTTAATGACTGCAGTTACAATTAAAAAAACAAACAAACAAAGAACAAATGAACATCAACTTTCATCCCCGAGGATTGGAGTCTGGAACTTTCCAACATTGAGGGTCGTGATTGATTAAATTTCCCAGGTGAGCCCCAACTCAAGAGGCTACTGCTATTGCTGCTAAACCTTCTGCATCACCTTTAAGCAATTATATATATATATATATATATATATATATATATATATATATATGTGTGTGTGTGTGTGTGTTTTTTTTTTGTGTGTATGTATATATATATATATATATATATATATATATATATATATATATACATATATATACATATATATATATATATATATATATATATGTATATATATATATATATATATATATATATGCGCTAAAGAACCACAGGGAAAATGAAAATAGGAAATATAAGATTAAGTTCTGACTAGTGTCGTGATACTTCATCATCATCATCATCATCATCATCATCTTCTACGCCTATTGACGCAAAGGGCATCGGTTAGATTTCGACAGTCGTCTCTACCTTGAGCTTTTAATTCGATACTCCTCCATTCCTCATCTCCTACTTCGCGCTTCATAGTCCTCAGCCATGTAGGCCTGGGTGTCACATCTCTTTTAGTGCCTTGTGGAGCCCAGCTGACGTTTGGTGAACTAATCTCTATTGGGGCGTGCGAAGAGCAATCCCAAACCATCTACATCTACCCCTCATCATGATCTCATCCACATATGGCACTAGAGTAATCTCTTAGTTTCATTTGTAATCCTGTCCTGCCTTCTGAGGGCTTTGTTCTCAAATCTACTAAATCTATTGGAGATTGCGTCATTGTCATACCATGACTCATGTTCATAGAGTAACACCGATCTCAGTAAACTGATATACAGTCTGATTTTTATATGTAATTTCAGGCGATTTGATTTCCAAATTTTACTTAACCTAGCCATTGTCTGATTTGCTTTTTATTCAACCTTTCACTAAACTCTAATTCTAAAGACCCTAGCCATTGTCTGATTTGCGTTTTTTCAACCTTTCACTAAAATCTAATTCTAAAGACCCTGTTCCTAAATACTTGAATGATTCCACCTCATTAATCCTTTCTCTTTCCAAAGATATTTCATCCTCCATTGCATACTCTGTTCTCACCATCTCTGTCTTTCTTCTATTTATCTTCAGCCCAACCTCGTGTGATATTTCATGCATTCTGGTAAGCAAGCATTGCAAATTCTGTGGTGGTGTGCTAACAAGGACAGTATCATCAGCATACTCTAGGTCTGCTAAATTACTATCACCAATCCATTCTAATCCTTCTCCACCTTCTCTGACTGTTCTACGCATTACAAAATCCATGAGTAAGATAAACTACATAGGTGACAACACATTCCCTTGGAGTACTCCGCTGTTCCCTTGAAATTTATTTGATAAGACTCTATTAACATTAACTTTAAACTTGCTATGCTCATGAACAGACTTAATAAAATTTACACATTTAAGAGGAATTCCATAATAACGCAGGACTCTCCAAAAAAATTGCCCAGTGCACACTATCAAAGGTTTTTTCATAGTCCACAAATGCCATCAAAAGTGGATTTCTATATTCTATATTGTTGTACATGTCTCAAAATGAAAATTTGGTCAGTGCAACTTCTACCTTTTCTAAATCTTGCTTGTTCATCTCTCAGCTTTTCATCAATGTTTCTCTCCAGTCTTTTGAATAAGCTCACTATATATTTTCATAACAACTGACGTAAGTGTTATGTCTGTAATTATTGCAATCAGACGGGTCTCCTTTTTGGTTTTGCTATTTTCACCAACACTCCTAACTCCCATTCATCAAGTTTTGCCTCTTCATGTCACATTCTACAAAATAATCTTTTAAGTAGTCTGGGGGTCACTTCATTTTCGGCCAGTATCACCTCGGCAGTTATTCCATCGTATCCCGGGGCTTTCCATCTCTATAGTTCTTCACGGGACTGATTTATTCAATAAGGTTTCCTTACATTTTATAGGTACAGTAAACGTACGTACACACATGATGAGGCTTATTAAACAATGACTTTCCTATACCAGCTACCTGCTGTGTTATCAGGTGTTTCCTGGGCGGAGTTCAAACCTCGTTAGCCACATTCCAAAAATAGTAATTTCTGATGACTGGTAAATTTTATTCAGGTTTCCAATACAATTTATTTATATAAATAGGGGTAGCCTTATCGATATAAATACACAAGCAAAACGTGTATATATAAAAACATACACAAATATATGAATATATAGATATACATACATACGCATACATATACAAGTATACATGTAAAGACATATGCATACATACCTACACGTATGCCAATAGGCTACATATTCTTAGAGTTAAATATACATGTTTGTACACATGTACACATAGATTATCAAAGTGCTTGTGAGTATCCTCAACCATTTTGTTGGCACCACCTCAGATTCAAATGTAAAAAATAATGTAGACCTGACTAAGTAATAGAATAATGTACAGTAAACAGTGCGTACAAGGCAGAATGAAAATAATAAAACATTTCATCGGGGTAGATTGATCACCCTAAATAAAAAGACTTCCTGGATAAGCACTTTTTTTTTTTTTTTTTTCCTTTTTTTTTGTGCAAGTGAAGAAAGAGACAGGCCGAATGTGTTTCTCAAAATTAAATTTTCACTCAAGAATCATTATTATTATTATTATTTTTATTATTATTATTATTATTATTATTACTTGCTAAGCTACAACCCTAGTTGGAAAAGCAGGATGCTATAAGCCCAGGGGCTCCAACAGGGAAAATAACCCAGTGAGGAAAGGAAAAAAGGAAAATAAAATATTTCAGGAAGAGTAACAACATTAAAATAGATATCTCCTATATAAACTATGAAAACTTTAACAAAACAATAGGAAGAGGAATAAGATAGAATAGTGTGCTCGAATGTACCCTCAAGCAAGAGAACTCTAAACCAAGGCAGTGGAAGACCATGGTACAGAAGTTATGACACTACCCAAGACTAGAGAATAATGGTTTGATTTTGGAGTGTCCTTCTCCTAGAAGAGCTGCTTACCATAGCTAAAGAGTCTCTTCTACCCTTACCAAGAGGAAAGTGGCCACTGAACAATTACAGTGCAGTAACCCCTTGAGT
>NC_090757.1:36783312-36785747 GCF_036898095.1 Palaemon carinicauda | reverse complement strand
GACCTCTTTAAGGGGTCTTATCAGGGTCCAATGAACCAAGAAGATATCCCTAAAACTGTCATGACCACCTACTTGGGTACACACACTTCAATTACTCCAGTTTTCACCTTTGTAATGCTGGGGCCACTTTTCAACGCCTCATGGATACCATCTTAGGGGATCTTCCATTCTGTGTATGTTATCTGGATGACAGACATGAGTTCACTTCCTCTGAAAAGGAACATCTCTGTCACCTATGCATCGTGCTTGACCGCCTACAACAGAACATCTTTGTATTCCAGCATGACAGCTTTATCTTTGGCCTTATGGAAGTATTGTTCTTAGGGCATCGTATCACTCCTGAAGGAGTCAACACATTTCCTGACAAGGTAGCAGCTGTTCAAAACTTCCTGAAAAACTCGGCCGTCAAAACACTGCAAGAAATTTTTGGGCATGATCAATTATCATCACCATATTCTGACAGGTATTGATGCTACTCTTACCACCTACTACATCCCCTTCATGTGCGAGTTAAAAGACCTGAAGTGGGGTCCCCTTCAAGAAGCAGCCCTCTGCAATGCAAAGAATGCCCTATCAACTGCTCCTGCCTTTCACTTTTCCCATTCCACATGAACCTCTCCTTCTCTCCACCAATGCCAGTGACATCGATTTTGGTACGGTACTCAAGCAGGAGGTAAAAGGCTCACTAGGCCCATTAGTCTTCTTCAGTAAAAAACTGTCCAAGGTGGAATTTGGCTACTTAACTTTCGACTGCGAATTACTGGTGTTGCATTTGCTGTCTTTTACTTTCACTTCTTATAAGGTATGCCTTACCTCATTCGCACGGACCACATACCTTTGGTGCATGGCTTCATTCGACAGTACCATGAATGGTCTGCCCGTCAACACCGACGTCTCTCCACTGACTGAATACAATTTCACCCATCAATACATCCCTTGAAAATAAATCCTGTTGCTAATGCCCTGCCTAGAAACATATTGGCAGCCTTTCACCTGGGATGGGATTACATAGCCTTAGCAGATGCCCAATAAAAAGATGAAAAATATCAAGCATATACGACATCCTGCACATCATTTCATTGGGAAGACGTCCCTCTTGATGACTCCAACGCTACCCTCCTCTATGACGACAGTACTTTTAGACCCAGACCGTGGATACATTGTCCAATGTGGTGGCAGGTGTTTTGTCTCATTCATAGCTTTTCCCATCCCTCCCAGCGATTAACTGCACAGCTATTGAAGATGAAGTTCATTTGTCACGGCATTACTAATGATGCTAAAGATTGGGTCCACGTCTGTACTTGCCAAAATTCAAAAGTACATCAACACAGATTTAGGAGTTGGCACCTTTCCTCAACCTCAGCATCATTTTGCCAATATTCATAACGACGTCGTAGGTTCCCTACCCTCATCACAAGGACATTGTTACCTTTTTACTGTCACCGACTGCTCCTTTCGTTAGCTTGAAGCCATTTACATGGAAACTTCAACTGCATGTACAAATGCCTGACTCTTAGGATGTATAGCGAGATTTGGTATCCCTGAGCATATTACTTCCAACAAGGGTACTACTTTCCCCTCTCAATTATGCATATCATTAGCGAATCTCCTATGAATCACCATACATCAGACAACTGCCTACAACCCTGCTGCCAACAGAATGTTGGAATGTTTTCATCACATCCTCAAAGTAGTTTTGATGTCTCGCTGAAAGGGCTCCAACTGGTTCAAATAACTTCCCTGGGTACTCCTGAATTTTTTGGGTTTGCAAACTCCTCCGACAATCTCCACCGCCTATGTCATGTTATGTGAAAATTTACTCCATGCTGCCAGACTTACAAGCCCCCAACTTAGCAGTACATACTGACATATATGCACTCGGCAACATTCATTTTCCTGCGCAACAACAGTAGTACGCCACCACTAACGCCCCCTAGCACATATGACCCGCCTACAGTACGCCTTTCTAGAACAGTGCACCTTATTTTACATGTATGCTATTTTTGCAAGGAGCCATGTACCCCAGGTGTTTCATTCATGATCGTACTCTGTAATGGTTTTAGTTTATTATCTTATCACTTGCTCTTCCCTGCACTGTTAATAGATCACCCTTTGTTATCATGCTAGCTGATGCATTATCATGTTTGAATTTTTGTGAAGTTCTTCCTCCCCATTTTCTGTATATAAAATCGATGATTATTGAATAAAGTTTGGTTGCATTCACTTCACCTAACATCTTGCTCACATATGCCGCTTGAAATTGTTATATGATGGCAACGGTTGTGTGAGTAATTCAAGATATATTGAGAAGCATTTGGTAGCATAAAACATACACAAAGAAGACCTTATTACTTTGTATTGCTGTATAGAGGTTAAGGAAGTATTTAATACATTACAACCTACAAATTACCCAAGTGAAGATACAATTAAGGCTC
>NC_090757.1:36773312-36778312 GCF_036898095.1 Palaemon carinicauda | reverse complement strand
TACGACCAATGAGTTTTCTTAGCAAAGTGCGCTTTTTCTTTCCAGGCCTAAGGGACGAATTTATGAGATCCCAGGATTTTTTAGCATCATTTCGGAGTTGATCAAAAGTACTATCAAAATATTTTTTCTTTGCCACGCGAATTAATGTAAGCAACATATTACAATAGTTTCTATAGCGTTGGGCACTATAAGCACCCAATTTCATTCTTCGATATAAATTATGTTTAATGTTAATTGATTTCAGTAGCCCTTTGGAGAGCCACTTATTCACCAATCTTTTAACACTTACATATTTTGTTTTTAACGGAAAGCATTCATTGAAAAAGCTGTCTATTTCATCTGTAAAAGAGGCCGCACCCAGGTGAGGATCTAATGAGGCTTGACCATATTCGGTCCAGTCTTTCCCCCTCAGGAGTTCCGTGAATTTCCTGTCATTCACTTCGCTCATATCTCTGAATTGAATTTTTATTTTGTTGTCTACGTTGTTTAATATAGGCATTAATAGACTACAGAAAATTGGGAAATGATCTGTGATATCTGCTAAGAATATCCCACTATTACCAACAAGATTATTATTTGCCCAAATATGGTCGATACAAGACAGCGAGTCATTCGAGCCGACTCTTGTTGGTCTAGTTATTGACGGGCGAAAGTCAAAAGATCGCATTGTGTTAATCAGTCTGCGGGTGGTCTCGCTCTCCCCTTCCCTCATTAAGCAGATGTTAAAGTCCCCAGCGACAATTGTATTCATAGGGGAGATACCTGGATTTCTTAGCACCTCCTCTAACGAGTCGAAAAACATATTTCCGTTACCTCCTGGACGTCTGTAGATACCTAAGATTACTGTTTTATGAGGCGAGTTTGGTATAGAAACCGTTACACCGACACTTTCAAAATTATCATTAGAAATGTTGAAGAAGTCATCAAGAGGTTGAAAATCAATAGAGTCTTTAACGAAAATGCTCACACCACCGCCCCTCCGACCTTCCCGATAATTGTGACACGCATTATACCCAGGAAGATAATTCATGCAGTGAGTTTCTTCCTTTGCCCATGTTTCGGTCAATACAATGATATCAAATTCATGGTTGCAGTTATTTAAGTAGCCAATAAATTCGTCATGGTTCTTCTTGAAACTTCGAATATTAAAACTTATTAATGAAAGGCATTGCCGCATATGATTAGGGAGAGAATCATTAAATGTGTCAGTAGTGTAATATTTACAGGAAAACAGATCAGATGTGTTCACAAAATCAATAAAGTTTTCATCAGGATCAATGTGATATACAGGATTTGTGTTCATGAGACGTAACCACAGTTAAAATTAGTAATTAATAGTTTAGTAACAATATGCTTAGAAATACAAAAATGAAAATATTTCGTTACGGTGAAAAATGGAAATAGTTATAAAAATTATAAACAAGGAAATAATTGTTGTAATTACAATACAGAAATAGGAATAATAAAAATAATATTAACAATAATAGTAGTAATAAAAAAGAAAAAAAAATAATAATGATATTAATATCAGTAAAAGTAATAATAGTAAATTTGATAATAGTAATGATATTACTAACAATAGTGGAAATGGCAGTGTTAAAAGTAAAATAATGCAATTTGAAAAAAAGAAAAAAAATTGTGAGTGTAAATTCAAAAATTTAAATGTGAAAAACTAATGAGGTTAGAAAAAATGGTTACAGAAACTGAAAACAATGGAGTATTTAGCACATATTTTGAAATCACTCAGGGGCACTAAGCCCTGTACTACTGTAGAACAGATCAAGGTCCTTTCGGGTACGGATAGCAAAAGTTTTGCCCGCTGAGGAAGTTTTCACTTTAATAACTCCGTCGCGAGTATGTAGGAACAGACCGGTATACTGCTGTCTTTTCACTCTACGTAATTCATAAAAAAGCTTATCACGTTTCTTTGTGAGCGCTTCGCCTATAAAGAAACCTTTTGCAGTGTCATTCCTGTGTTGAAAACATGAGTGTCTGATGTCTGCCTTCACAGCTCGCGACATCACTTTCAACAAGATGTTGTTTTCAAAAGACCCATCGACCCTTCTCTTACCGATCCTTCGCCCTTCAAGGAAGACGTGGTCAGGAAAATTCTTTTGGACACACCTTTCCACGAGATCCCGGCCTATATTCCGTGTATCTTCGTTTGGTTGGGGAGCGGGCAAAGCTATTCTATGGGCCTTGAGCAGGGCCAGACAGGACAAGATCATTACATATCATTTGGGCTTCCATCTCATCCAGCTTCTCCTCGAGAATTTCCATTTCTCTAGATGTGTCTGGCCTGGCTTCAAGTGTCGCCACCCTATTTGTTAGGTCGGTAATTATTTTGTCCTTTTCACTAATTTTACGGTCTATTTCTTCTAGATGGTGTCGTAGTTTGTCCTCCACCGCAGCAGTGACCCTTTCCTCAATAGACTCCATTTTGTCCTTTAGGTCACTCACTTGTGATACGAGGTTAGAAATTTGACCCGAGAGTAACGATTTCAGGGCCTGAATTTCAGCACACAGGTCGGGAAACGAGTTCACTACACTGGAGGCTTGGAGAATTCCATTCACGTTTTTAGAGATTTTGGTTATAAGCGGCTGGCCACTCAAGACCTGGGATTTATTGACTTCTTCAGCAGAATGCATTTTCAGATCACTATTTAAAAACACAGAAAAGACAAAAAGATGTGGAGTAATAAAGAGAGCAGGTCAATCCCAGACTGGAGTAACCAGGTATGAAAGTGGTAAGGTTATATAAGGATATGAAAGTGGTAAGTTTATAAAGGATGATATGGAATGGAAGGAATGGAATGAGAACATCCTGACGACCATAGCCGGAGTTCTAGGCTCAGACGAATAGCACCGCAAAGCAGACATGATCTTCCAAATCCGGTTCCTCTTCGGGCCTGGAGAAACTGATCTTTTCTTACTGTAGCCCCGAAAGGGAATTATAACGTTTTATCCTTCTCACAGATTCAATAAACTAAACTTTCGTCTCTTGGGTAATATTTTACATCTTTGTTAATGACCTGATCTTTAAACGGTTTAAAGGTTTAAGGTTTAAAGGCCACTCATGAATGGCAGAGGCAAGGGACTGTGACATAGCTCCATTAAGCAGGACAGGGCTCTAGAGACTGACCATATTACAATTTGATCACCGCCCAAGCTCCCTCTCCATTCAAACTAGAACAAGGAGGGCCAGGCAATGGCTGCTGATGACTCAGCAGATAGACCTATAGGCTCTCCCAAACTCCCCATCCTTAGCTCACAGGTATGATGAGGTTGCAGCTACCAAAGAAACTAACGTGTTTGAGAAGGACTCGAACCCCCGTCTGACGATCACCAGCCAGAGTCGTTAGCAATAATACCAAAATAACAAGATTAGTGACGTCATTCACGATGGTGAGTTTGCTGCGACCAAAGAAACTAACGAGTTTCGGTGGGACTCGAACCCCAGTCTGACGATCACCACCCAGAGTCGTTAGCAATAAGACCACAATAACAAGATGTGACGTCACTCAATGGTTAGTTTGCAGCGACCAAAGAAACTAACGAATATGAGCGGGACTCGAACCCCAGTCTGGCTTTCACCGGTCTGGGACGTTGATGCTCAACCGCAATGAGGGGAGTTATTAAATCGTACTACTGTGAAGTAAATATGAAGCTTTGAAATTCTGTTTTCGTCCATACGGTTCGTCTGAGATTTGATTATGTTATATGCTTGAAGATCCACTCCGCTCGTGAGGATTGCAACATAAGAAAATGAATGTATATAAGATTTTACGGCAAGAATATTGCTCAGGAACAGCTTTCCATTGCATGATGCAAAGGTTATTAAGATTCAGTTTTGGAAAATTTGACTGCGAAATGTACCCGAAGATGATTGGCAGCTGTCATTCATAATTAGACTTGTCAGACTCGATTTTCTATTTTCCTCTTTCTTTCCGAGGTCATTATTGCAATTAATATCATCTTCATTAATGTTGTTAAAACAGTCTGCACTCATATGATCTCTTGGAAAACTAGATTTAATATTTTGAATAAGTGTTTGGGTTTCAGAATTGCAAGTTTGAATTATTATTCTTTTGAATTAAGTAGCTCCTATACTGGGAATAAGCAATAAATGTTGCATTTCTGGTGTGGTCTTTTAATATCTTTAGCTTATGTCAAGTACAGGTATACATAAATGCACCTTTTTCAAGACTTCTGTTTTTATAAGAAAGTTGTTTCTGTATTGAAACTTATTGGAAGTGTGAAATGTGTGTCCATAATTATAAAAATGCAATGTTGTGATTTTCTTGTAAACGAGATTAGAAAGAGGCCTAGAATTTAGAAATGATAGGTATCCAAAGTAGGCTGTTCTTAATTATAACTGCCAAAGGGGCATAGGAAATTGCCAGAGGGAGAGAAAGGATTGGTTGTAGGTGTAGCATAGGAAATTTCCGGAATTAGAGAAATGATTGGTTGTAGGTATAGCATAGGAAATGGCCAGAGCGAGAGATTGGTTGTAGGTATAGCATGGGAAATTGCCAGAGCGAGAGAAAGGATTGGTTGTAGCTATAGCATAGGAAATTGCCAGAGCGAGAGAAAAGATTGATTGTAGGTGTAGCATAGGAAATTGCTAGAGCGAAAAAAAGGATTGGTTAAAGGTATAGCTTTGGAAATTGCCAGAGCGAGAGAAAGGATTGGTTGTAGCTATAGCATAGGAAATTGCCAGAGCGAGAGAAAAGATTGGTTGTAGGTATAGCATAGAAAATTGTCAGAGCGAGAGAAACGAATGGTTATATGTATAGCATAGGAAATTGCCAGAGCGAGAGAAAGGATTTGTTGTAGGTGTAGCATAAGGAATTGCCAGAGCGAGGGAAAGCATTAGTTGTAAGTGTAGCATACGAAATTTTCAGAGCGAGGGAAAGGATTGGTTGTAGGTATAGCATAGGAAGTTGCCAGAGCGAGAGAAAGGATTGGTTGTAGGTATAGCATAAAAAATTGCCAGAGCG
>NC_090757.1:36765812-36768312 GCF_036898095.1 Palaemon carinicauda | reverse complement strand
ATTTGATAGTCAGTGGAAACAAAGCTTGCAATGTATGCAGTGACTGTTTAGCAAGTGAAAAAAAAATTTAAGTTATTCAACTGAACTGTTTATGTAGTGATTGTGATTTTAAAAATATGTTTGGTAAGAAGCCTTAAGATTCATAAAGGTAGTATTAAGGTTAGTGAGGTGAACAAATGTGACGAAATATTTTAAGCATGTCCAGTTGTGATCGCCAGACTGGGGTTCGAGTCTCGCTCAAATTCGTTAGTTTCTTTAGTCGCTGCAATTTCATCATCCTTGCGAGTTAAGGAATGGAGGTTTTGGGGAGCCTATAGGTCTATGTTCTGAGTCATCAGCAGCCACTGCCTGGCCCTCCTTGGTCCTTAGCTTGGATGGAGAGGGGCCTTGGGCTCTGATCATATATATTATGGTCGGTGTCTAGGGTATTGCCCTACTTGATAGGGAAATGTCACTGTCCCTCGCCTCAGCCATTCATGAGCGGCCTTTAAATTTAAACCTTTTTGGAGGGTACTGAGAAGAGTGTATGATTCAGAATTTCCATGAGGCAGGCAGGAGGGGAAGGCCAAATAACATCTGGATAGAAAAAAGTTACAAAGTCTGGAAAGAATTATCTTTGTCCAAGAAACGCTGGGTTAAGGAAAGGGGTGAAATTTGACAAAATGCTGATCAGCTAATTGACTTAATTAAGTGTATGAAGCGACTGATTTAGAGTAAGGTTTCCTGCACACTTTAGTAGTTTAAGGAATAAAAGAGCGACGCTTTTTTGGGGGGTATACTGAGCCATGCCCCTGGTATAGTTTATTTATGAAATATGTTTTAATATTGTTAATGTTTTTGAAATATGTTTTAATATTGTTAATGTTTTTGAAATATGTTTTAATATTGTTAATGTTTTTGAAATATGTTTTAATATTGTTAATGTTTTTGAAATATGTTTTAATATTGTTAATGTTTTTGAAATATGTTTTAATATTGTTAATGTTTTTGAAATATTTTATTATAGT
This sequence comes from Palaemon carinicauda, assembly GCF_036898095.1. Taxonomy (NCBI): domain Eukaryota; kingdom Metazoa; phylum Arthropoda; class Malacostraca; order Decapoda; family Palaemonidae; genus Palaemon; species Palaemon carinicauda. The sequence continues at coordinate 36,767,305 of NC_090757.1, read as the reverse complement.
TGTTTATTACTTCTTATATCGTTTATATATTTCCTTATTTCCGTTTATATATTTCCTTATTTCCGTTCCTTACTAGCCTATTTTTCCCTGTTGGAGCCCTTTGCCTTATAGCATCTTGCTTTTCCAAGTAGGGTTGTAGCTTAGCTAGTAATGGTAATAATAATATGGGAAACGGCTTTGTATTTTAATGTGTGTGTGTGTTGTTCACATGTCTGATTTATTAAGTTGTTTATTTATTTATTTATTTATTATGATATGAGAAATGCAGCATCCCCTCCCACCAAATAAAACATCTCCAAAAGAAATACACACCAAAGTAGCAAAGTAGAAGATAGAAAATTTTGAAGTGAAGGATTCAGTGTCAAGTTGTGAACATGATAGAATAAAAAAAAAAAGAATTGGGTAGAATGAATGAATGACGTTTGTCTGGCATCCTGACATCGAAGGTTATTAACGCCGATATCGTTTATTATCAATAAAGACTAAAAGAATTCGTTTATTATCAATAAAGACTAAAAGAATTCGTTTATTATCAATAAAGACTATAAGAATTCGTTTATTATCAATAAAGACTAAAAGAATTCGTTTATTATCAATAAAGACTGAAAGAATTCGTTTATTATCAATAAAGACTAAAAGAATTCGTTTATTATCAATAAAGACTATAAGAATTCGTTTATTATCAATAAAGACTAAAAGAATTCGTTTATTATCAATAAAGACTAAAAGAATTCGTTTATTATCAATAAAGACTAAAAGAATTCGTTTATTATCAATAAAGACTATAAGAATTCGTTTATTATCAATAAAGACTAAAAGAATTCGTTTATTATCAATAAAGACTGAAAGAATTCGTTTATTATCAATAAAGACTTAAAAAATTCGTTTATTATCAATAAAGACTAAAAAATTCGTTTATTATCAATAAAGACTAAAAGAATTTTCAATTAAAACCAGAAAATTAAATTTTATAAAGTTTAAATAGCATTCAGAAGACCTGCTTCTGAAATGAATTTAAAAATGCCTCTAGCATACGACACATCATGTCCAAGAATCTTGGCAAGGATGGAACCTGCCTTCCCCACCTCGAGCCTCAGACAGATATCTCTTTCTTTTTGTGCTATAAGTGGGTATCAAACAAAAGAAGGATTGACCATCGTCGTCATAGTGACATGGAATTGTGTACTAAAGTATATCATAAAAGAGAAAATACTGCTTTGAAGAGTCAAACACTGGATATTTACAAAATTTTATTTTGGAAAAAATAGTTATATTTCACGTATGTACAGTACATCGAAAATATTTTTTTTCTTTTTGCAGCAAAACATTTATGAATATGCCAGTGGAGTATAGATCTGAACACTGGAATTCTAGTAAATATTTTATTCATATAAATGAAGAGAAAAATAACAAATTGAAGTATATTTGTGATGTATTGTACATCCCAGAGTAAAAAAAAGAAAAAAATATATATATATGTATATATATATATA
>NC_090757.1:36758312-36760812 GCF_036898095.1 Palaemon carinicauda | reverse complement strand
AAGCATAGAGAAACAAAGAATTTCATAGAATGGATGGCTTAAGCATAGAGAAACAAATAATTTCATAGAATGGATGGCTTAAGCATAGAGAAACAAATAATTTGATAGAATGGATGGCTTAAGCATAGAGAAACAAATAATTTGATAGAATGGATGGCTTAAGCATAGAGAAACAAATAATTTGATAGAATGGATGGCTTAAGCATCGAGAAACAAATAATTTGATAGAATGGATGGCTTAAGCATAGAGAAACAAATAATTTGATAGAATGGATGGCTTAAGCATAGAGAAACAAATAATTTGTTAGAATGGATGGCTTAAGCATAGAGAAACAAATAATTTGATAGAATGGATGGCTTAAGCATAGAGAAACAAATAATTTGATAGAATGGATGGCTTAAGCAAAGAGAAACAAATAATTTGATAGAATGGATGGCTTAAGCATAGAGAAACAAATAATTTGATAGAATGGATGGCTTAAGCATAGAGAAACAAATAATTTGATAGAATGGATGGCTTAAGCATAGAGAAACAAATAATTTGATAGAATGGATGGCTTAAGCATAGAGAAACAAATAATTTGATAGAATGGATGGCTTAAGCATAGAGAAACAAATAATTTGATAGAATGGATGGCTTAAGCATAGAGAAACACAAATAATTATCAATCAATGATGAATTCGGTGAATTTAATTTGAATACGAATTGATGCAACTCGTTGACGTTTGGTGATAGATTCAAGAATATGAATAGCCAATACTTTAGGTTAACTAAAATTAAAGTTAATTCAGAAAGATTACTTCAGAAGATTCAATATTTAAAATAAAAGAATAAATATGGTGTTTCAGAATCGATTGGTCGATGTGTGTGTGTATTTGAGAGAGAGAGAGAGAGAGAGAGAGAGAGAGAGAGAGAGAGAGAGAGAGAGAGATAAAATTCCCCATGTTCGAGTTAAATGTGGGCATCACAAATTATCCAGAATAAGTTTTGAGATCTTCAAGATAACTCGGTAGGATTGTACGACTAAAATTCATTTATATCTTCTGACAAAAAAAAAAAAAGAAAAAAGGTGTGGATAAGTTTATAAATCAAAACAAAAAGAAAAGGATGACTTCTGGTTATTGGGGTCTGACAATACTTATTTACAGTGGAAAGTTGGCCAAATAATTCCAAGGAAACTTAAAAGTTTGCAGACAAACTGCAGATATACTGTATTTATAATTGGGGAAATAATTGGTTTTCTATTTCGTAAAGTAAAATTAGGTAATAAGTGTTATTTTATATCTCTCTCTCTCTCTCTCTCTCTCTCTCTCTCTCTCTCTCTCTCTCTCTCTCTCTCTCTCTCTCTCTCTCTCTCTCTCTCTCTCTCTATATATATATATATATATATTTATTTATTTATTTATATATATGTATATATGTATGTGTATATATATATGTATATATGTATGTGTGTGTATATATATATATATATATATATATATATATATATATATATGTATATATATATATATATATATATATACACACATACATATATATATATATATATATATATATATATATATATATATATATAATATCACCATTTTTTGTGGTACTTGAACTCGTTTCCATTGTTTATATATTAAATAATGTTATCTGTACTCCAAATAAATCAATTCCTCTCAATAATAGCAGACGGAAAACGGGTTTAAGACATATATAACGATTTCACAAATTTGCTTTTTCCCTTTTCTCATTACTCTCTTCAACTTGAAATACTCTGAGAATCTTTTTCATTTGTGCAATTTCCACTGCAGAATATTTTAAATCTATTACTGGGGACAGCAAAGCTATATGATACAATGAACATCAAAAGTAATGAGACGTCTAATTATTTGATAATGGGCAGGAAAAAAGAAAAGTGAACATTTGATAATGGGAAGGAAAAAGGAAGAATGAACATTTGATAATGGGGAGGAAAAAAGAAGAATGAACATTTGATAATGGGAAGGAAAAAAAGAAGAATGAACATTTGATAATGGGGAGGAAAAAAGAAGAATGAACATTTGATAATGGGGAGGAAAAAAAGAAGAATGAACATTTGATAAGGGGAAGGAAAAAAGAAGAATGAACATTTGATAATGGGAAGGAAAAAAAGAAGAATGAACATTTGATAATGGGGAGGAAAAAAGAAGAATGAACATTTGATAATGGGGAGGAAAAAAGAAGAATGAACATTTGATAATGGGGAGGAAAAAAGAAGAATGAACATTTGATAATGGGGAGGAAAAGAGAAGAATGAACATTTGATAATGGGAAGGAAAAAAAGAAAAATGAACATTTGATAATGGGGAGGAAAAAAGAATAATGAACATTTGATAATGGGGAGGAAAAAAGAAGAATGAACATTTGATAATGGGGAGGAAAAGAGAAGAATGAACATTTGATAATGGGAAGGAAAAAAAGAAGAATGAACATTTGATAATGGGAAGGAAAAAAAGAAGAATGAACATT
>NC_090757.1:36745812-36748312 GCF_036898095.1 Palaemon carinicauda | reverse complement strand
GGATTTTGAATTATCATTGTTGAAGAGTCTGTACGTCTGAATATTGTTTGAGAATTATTATACGTATAATCTATTCTTGCTTTATTATTTTAATTATATATGAATGGATAATGGAATAAGCCTTTCCTTTGCAAAATACAATAATGAACATTGAAGCTGCTGGAATTAGTTTTATTTTTTTCATCCTTGTTTACAGATTAAGATGCTTAATATTATGAGCAATGTGTTAGGCAGGAAACGGTTAAAAAAAAAAAATATTAAAGGGACGATGCGTTAACGTTTTGAGATTATTTGTTTACATTGAGTGAATGAACAAATGATACTTTGATAGGTGGTTGTGGCCTGATTGGTTAAGTTTCGGCCTGGTATTTGCTAGACTGGGGTTCGATTCCCGCTCAGACTCGTTAATGCCTTTTGTGTCTATAACCTTAACATTCTTGTGAGCTAAGTGGGGGGGGGGGGGAATTTGGGTGAACCTATAGGTCTAGCAGATAGACCTATAGGTTCACCCAGGTTCAGCAGCCATTGCCTGGCCCTCCATGGTCCTAGCGGGAGAGTGGGCTTGGGCGTTGATCATATGTATATATGGTCAGTCTCTAGGGCGTTGTCCTGCTTGCTAGGACAATGTCACTGTCCCTTGCCTCACAGTAGAAACAAGTATGACAAAAGTGAGGTTGGGAAAGATTTAAGAGTAGAACTGTTTTAATAGTATTTGATGACTCTTCAGTGTAAATGTATGCAGTGCTTTATGTTGAAGATGTTTTTTTCCGGTGGGAAAGGGGGGGGGGCGTCATTCTCAATTCAAACATTTAAATGTATGAAAGTATCAGGGGTATTTATGTGAACCCTCACTTTTTCTTTACAACCTACTATGCGGATAATGTTTACATATATATATATATATATATATATATCATATCATATGTGTGTGTGTGGTTATGAATTAATCACAGAGAGAGAGAGAGAGAGAGAGAGAGAGAGAGAGAGAGAGAGAGAGAGAGAGAGAAAGAGAGAGATGAAATGTATGACTAGTGTATATATTGTGGAACAATAACTGGTAGAATGAGAAATGTAGATATGCACAGAGGTGGTAAAAAAAATGAGAATACGTTGATAACTTGGATCAGAGTGTTTTTAAAATGAACCAGTCATGCGGAAATTATGAAGAACAGCGGGTCTTTAAGAAGAGTATATACTTCAATTCTAAAGTCCTTGGAGACAGGAAGGAGGGTAGCCGAGGAAAGGCTTTAGATGAATAACTAGTTTCTTGTTACGGAAAAAAAGATGAAAAGGTGTTTTGATATCCAGGTAGCGCAAGAGTGTATGTGCAACAGAGGGGTGGATAGCAGGGTATGTAAAGAGGATGCAATGTGCTTCCAATGAGTAGTCTGTGTTTCTTCCTGTTGGGACTAATAATGTAGACGTGTCTTGCGAGGTTCAGCAGTTGAAAGAGGAATGTAGTAGGTAGTGACTGTTGTGTTCTCTGGTTCCGTCTATGTTAAAGATTGGCTTAATAATGAAATTATATATATATATATATATATTTATATATATATATATATATATATATATATAAATTTATATATATATATATATTAGTATATACTCATATATCTATCTATCTATCTATATATATGTGTGTATGTGTGTTTGTATATAATGGGTGTCATATATATATATATATATATATATATATATATATATATATACTGTATATATGTGTGTGTATGTTTGTATGTATATGTTCGTGTATTTATGTAGCTGTCAGGTTTGAAAAAATGTAGCCAGACAGGATAGCAGATCATAGTTTTTATAGTTGATATGAATAAAATGAATAAAAGAAAATAATGAAATATCTGAAGACAACAATAAGGGAACTTTATTGAATAAGAATGACTGTAATTGATGGTCATACACTAAGTCTATTTTTTCATCATTATTTTATGGTCATACAGTTTTCATTTCTTCGTGATTTATGCTTGACCGAATAATTTTATTATTTTGATGGACAGAATAGATTTTCTAACTGTCATAAAGTTCATGGTTGATTTACGGGAATTCACCCACTCGCATATTGATTCTCTCTCTCTCTCTCTCTCTCTCTCTCTCTCTCTCTCTCTCTCTCTCTCTCTCTCTCTCTCTCTCTCTCTCTCTCTCTTTCTCTCTCTCTCTCTCTCTCTCTCTCTGTTTTTTTTTCTTTTTTTACCGAGGGGATATTTAATGTTCAGTTTGCACATCGCACAAGTTTTGAACACACGCCGCCTTGGAATAGGTTAAATAGGGTTTTCGTGGCCGATGTGGTAACGTCCCTGCTTGGTGATCACCAGATTGAGGTTCAAGTCCCGCTCAAACTCGTAGTTTCTTTGGTCGCTGCAACCTCACCATCCATATGAGCTAAGGAAGGGGGTTTTGGGGAAGCCTACAGGTCGATCTGCTGAGTCATCAGCAGCTATTGCCTGGCCCTCCTTGGTCCTAACTTGGGTGGAGAGGGGGCTTGGGC
>NC_090757.1:36733312-36740812 GCF_036898095.1 Palaemon carinicauda | reverse complement strand
AATATTTATAAAGCCATGATGGATTAAGACCTAATAGTGGCTCAAGGCTTTCATCGTGTTCACCTTCAACCCTTCCCTCCTTTTACATAATCTCAAAGGACTTTTCATCCTTCACATAAAATGTGAGATGTATGTGAGAGAAAAGTCAAAGATATAAGAGGGTGCATACTATCGCTCTTTTACCTTCATGCATACATTCAGATAAGTGTTGGTAGAGAAATGTCGGGTATTAATTGCATATAAAGCAAATCATATAAAACTTTCAACATTTTTCAATAATCGAAAAATGTAATAAATTATGAATTTTTCATAGGAAACAAATTCTATATGATCAGCAAAGCTGTACTAGTCATGGATATCTTTTAACGAGCTCTCGGGCTAATCTTGTCATTTTCTTAACCTGAAAAAAGAAAAAATGGAAGCAAGTATTGTCTCTGGATTCTCTCTCTTACCTCCCTAAATTTCACCCAAAATTTCAAGAAAGTGGCACCTGACTGCATGATATGGGCGAATTTGTTTTGGGATTTTGAAACTTATTTCATAACTAATTACAAAATGGCCATCCAATGATAATGAATCTTTAAACCTCAGAATTGTTACGATTGAAAAGTCGATCAAGAGATCAGCCGTTACTATTCCACTACAGAACAAAGGCCTCAGACATGTCATTCCACTTGCTTTTGTTAAGTTTGTGTGCTGAAGTTACTATACAGCTAAATTTTCGTTAACGACAATGTTCCATCTGGACAGAATTTCATATTTCTCATGTATACATCGAAAATGAGAGAATACCAGTTCGCCTTTACCGACACAAACCTTAGCAGGGTTATAATTTCTTCAAATTCTTGCATCCATCTAGGGTATGTACAAACTTGAAGTAAAGCTCCGAGGGTGGGGGTAATGTCACAATTGCTTCAAATTCTTGCAACCATCTAGGGTATGTAAAAACTTAAGTAAAGCTACGTGGAAGGGGGCGGGGGAATTGTCACAATTACTTCAAATTCTTGCAACCATCTAGGGTATGTAAAAACTTAAGTAAAGCTACGAGGATGGGGGCGGGGGTTGATTGTCACAATTGCTTCAAATTCTTGCAACCATCTAGGGTATGTAAAAACTTAAGTAAAGCTACGAGGATGGGGGGGGGATTGTCACAATTGCTTCAAATCTTGCAACCATCTAGGGTATGTAAAAACTTAAAGTAAAGCTACGAGGATGGGGGGTGTGTATTGTCACAATTGCTTCAAATTCTTGCAACCATCTAGGGTATGTAAAAACTTAAGTAAAGCTACGAGGAAGGGGGGTGTGTATTGTCACAATTACTTCAAATTCTTGCAACCATCTAGGGTATGTAAAAACTTAAGTAAAGCTACGAGGATGGGGGGGGGATTGTCACAATTGCTTCAAATTCTTGCAACCATCTAGGGTATGTAAAAACTTAAAGTAAAGCTACGAGGATGGGGGGGGGGGTGTATTGTCACAATTGCTTCAAATTCTTGCAACCATCTAGGGTATGTAAAAACTTAAGTAAAGCTACGAGGAAGGGGGGTGTGTATTGTCACAATTGCTTCAAATTCTTGCAACCATTTAGGGTATGTAAAAACTTAAGTAAAGCTACGAGGATGGGGGGGGGGGGGATTGTCACAATTGCTTCAAATTCTTGCAACCATCTAGGGTATGTAAAAACTTAAGTAAAGCTACGAGGATGGGGGGGGGGATTGTCACAATTGCTTCAAATTCTTGCAACCATCTAGGGTATGTAAAAACTTAAGTAAAGCTACGAGGAAGGGGGTGAGTATTGTCACAATTACTTCAAATTCTTGCAACCATCTAGGGTATGTAAAAACTTGAAGTAAAGCTACGAGGATGGGGGGGGGATTGTCACAATTGCTTCAAATTCTTGCAACCATCTAGGGTATGTAAAAACTTAAGTAAAGCTACGAGGAAGGGGGGTGTGTATTGTCACAATTACTTCAAATTCTTGCAACCATCTAGGGTATGTAAAAACTTAAGTAAAGCTACGAGGATGGGGGGGGGGGATTGTCACAATTGCTTCAAATTCTTGCAACCATCTAGGGTATGTAAAAACTTAAAGTAAAGCTACGAGGATGGGGGGGGGGGTGTATTGTCACAATTGCTTCAAATTCTTGCAACCATCTAGGGTATGTAAAAACTTAAGTAAAGCTACGAGGAAGGGGGGTGTGTATTGTCACAATTGCTTCAAATTCTTGCAACCATTTAGGGTATGTAAAAACTTAAGTAAAGCTACGAGGATGGGGGGGGGATTGTCACAATTGCTTCAAATTCTTGCAACCATCTAGGGTATGTAAAAACTTAAGTAAAGCTACGAGGATGGGGGGGGGGGATTGTCACAATTGCTTCAAATTCTTGCAACCATCTAGGGTATGTAAAAACTTAAGTAAAGCTACGAGGAAGGGGGTGAGTATTGTCACAATTACTTCAAATTCTTGCAACCATCTAGGGTATGTAAAAACTTGAAGTAAAGCTACGAGGATGGGGGGGGGGGGGATTGTCACAATTGCTTCAAATTCTTGCAACCATCTAGGGTATGTAAAAACTTAAGTAAAGCTACGAGGAAGGGGGGTGAGTATTGTCACAATTACTTCAAATTCTTGCAACCATCTAGGGTATGTAAAAACTTAAGTAGAGCTACGAGGATGGGGGCGGGGTGGATTGTCACAATTGCTTCAAATTCTTGCAACCATCTAGGGTATGTAAAAACTTAAAGTAAAGCTACGTGGAAGGGGGGGGGGGGGAATTGTCACAATTGCTTCAAATTCTTGCAACCATCTAGGGTATGTAAAAACCTAAAGTAAAGCTACGAGGATGGGGGGGGGGGGAATTGTCACAATTGCTTCAAATTCTTGCAACCATCTAGGGTATGTAAAAACTTGAAGTAAAGCTACGAGGATGGGGGGGGGATTGTCACAATTGCTTCAAATTCTTGCAACCATCTAGGGTATGTAAAAACTTGAAGTAAAGCTACGAGGATGGGGGGGGGGGGGAATTGTCACAATTGCTTCAAATTCTTGCAACCATTTAGGGTATGTAAAAACTTGAAGTAAAGCTACGAGGATGGAGGGGGGGATTGTCACAATTGCTTCAAATTCTTGCAACCATCTAGGGTATGTAAAAACTTAAAGTAAAGCTACGAGGATGGGGGGTGGGGGGATTGTCACAATTGCTTCAAATTCTTGCAACCATCTAGGGTATGTAAAAACTTAAGTAAAGCTACGAGGAAGGGGGGTGTGTATTGTCACAATTGCTTCAAATTCTTGCAACCATCTAGGGTATGTAAAAACTTAAAGTAAAGCTACGAGGATGGGGGGGGGGGATTGTCACAATTGCTTCAAATTCTTGCAACCATCTAGTGTATGTAAAAACTTAAGTAAAGCTACGAGGATGGGGGGGGGGATTGTCACAATTGCTTCAAATTCTTGCAACCATCTAGGGTATGTAAAAACTTAAGTAAAGCTACGAGGAAGGGGGGTGAGTATTGTCACAATTGCTTCAAATTCTTGCAACCATCTAGGGTATGTAAAAACTTAAAGTAAAGCTACGAGGATGGGGGGGGGGATTGTCACAATTGCTTCAAATTCTTGCAACCATCTAGGGTATGTAAAAACTTGAAGTAAAGCTACGAGGATGGAGGGGGGGGATTGTCCCAATTGCTTCAAATTCTTGCAACCATCTAGGGTATGTAAAAACTTAAAGTAAAGCTACGAGGATGGGGGGGGGGGATTGTCACAATTGCTTCAAATTCTTGCAACCATCTAGGGTATGTAAAAACTTAAAGTAAAGCTACGAGGATGGGGGGGGGATTGTCACAATTGCTTCAAATTCTTGCAACCATCTAGGCTATGTAAAAACTTGAAGTAAAGCTACGAGGATGGAGGGGGGGATTGTCACAATTGCTTCAAATTCTTGCAACCATCTAGGGTATGTAAAAACTTAAAGTAAAGCTACGAGGATGGGGGGGGGGATTGTCACAATTGCTTCAAATTCTTGCAACCATCTAGGGTATGTAAAAACTTAAAGTAAAGCTACGAGGATGGGGGGGGAATTGTCACAATTGCTTCAAATTCTTGCAACCATCTAGGGTATGTAAAAACTTAAAGTAAAGCTACGAGGATGGGGGGGGAATTGTCACAATTGCTTCAAATTCTTGCAACCATCTAGGGTATGTAAAAACTTAAAGTAAAGCTACGAGGATGGGGGGGGGGTGTATTGTCACAATTGCTTCAAATTCTTGCAACCATCTAGGGTATGTAAAAACTTAAGTAAAGCTACGAGGAAGGGGGGTGTGTATTGTCACAATTGCTTCAAATTCTTGCAACCATTTAGGGTATGTAAAAACTTAAGTAAAGCTACGAGGATGGGGGGGGGGGGGGATTGTCACAATTGCTTCAAATTCTTGCAACCATCTAGGGTATGTAAAAACTTAAGTAAAGCTACGAGGATGGGGGGGGGGATTGTCACAATTGCTTCAAATTCTTGCAACCATCTAGGGTATGTAAAAACTTAAGTAAAGCTACGAGGAAGGGGGTGAGTATTGTCACAATTACTTCAAATTCTTGCAACCATCTAGGGTATGTAAAAACTTGAAGTAAAGCTACGAGGATGGGGGGGGGGGATTGTCACAATTGCTTCAAATTCTTGCAACCATCTAGGGTATGTAAAAACTTAAGTAAAGCTACGAGGAAGGGGGGTGAGTATTGTCACAATTACTTCAAATTCTTGCAACCATCTAGGGTATGTAAAAACTTAAGTAAAGCTACGAGGATGGGGGCGGGGTGGATTGTCACAATTGCTTCAAATTCTTGCAACCATCTAGGGTATGTAAAAACTTAAAGTAAAGCTACGTGGAAGGGGGGGGGGAATTGTCACAATTGCTTCAAATTCTTGCAACCATCTAGGGTATGTAAAAACCTAAAGTAAAGCTACGAGGATGGGGGGGGGGAATTGTCACAATTGCTTCAAATTCTTGCAACCATCTAGGGTATGTAAAAACTTGAAGTAAAGCTACGAGGATGGGGGGGGGGGGATTGTCACAATTGCTTCAAATTCTTGCAACCATCTAGGGTATGTAAAAACTTGAAGTAAAGCTACGAGGATGGGGGGGGGGAATTGTCACAATTGCTTCAAATTCTTGCAACCATTTAGGGTATGTAAAAACTTGAAGTAAAGCTACGAGGATGGAGGGGGGGATTGTCACAATTGCTTCAAATTCTTGCAACCATCTAGGGTATGTAAAAACTTAAAGTAAAGCTACGAGGATGGGGGGTGGGGGGATTGTCACAATTGCTTCAAATTCTTGCAACCATCTAGGGTATGTAAAAACTTAAGTAAAGCTACGAGGAAGGGGGGTGTGTATTGTCACAATTGCTTCAAATTCTTGCAACCATCTAGGGTATGTAAAAACTTAAAGTAAAGCTACGAGGATGGGGGGGGGGGATTGTCACAATTGCTTCAAATTCTTGCAACCATCTAGGGTATGTAAAAACTTAAGTAAAGCTACGAGGATGGGGGGGGGGGGGGATTGTCACAATTGCTTCAAATTCTTGCAACCATCTAGGGTATGTAAAAACTTAAGTAAAGCTACGAGGAAGGGGGGTGAGTATTGTCACAATTGCTTCAAATTCTTGCAACCATTTAGGGTATGTAAAAACTTAAAGTAAAGCTACGAGGATGGGGGGGGGATTGTCACAATTGCTTCAAATTCTTGCAACCATCTAGGGTATGTAAAAACTTGAAGTAAAGCTACGAGGATGGGGGGGGGGGGGATTGTCACAATTGCTTCAAATTCTTGCAACCATCTAGGGTATGTAAAAACTTGAAGTAAAGCTACGAGGATGGAGGGGGGGGATTGTCACAATTGCTTCAAATTCTTGCAACCATCTAGGGTATGTAAAAACTTAAAGTAAAGCTACGAGGATGGGGGGGGGATTGTCACAATTGCTTCAAATTCTTGCAACCATCTAGGGTATGTAAAAACTTAAAGTAAAGCTACGAGGATGGGGGGGGGGGGATTGTCACAATTGCTTCAAATTCTTGCAACCATCTAGGCTATGTAAAAACTTGAAGTAAAGCTACGAGGATGGAGGGGGGGATTGTCACAATTGCTTCAAATTCTTGCAACCATCTAGGGTATGTAAAAACTTAAAGTAAAGCTACGAGGATGGGGGGGGGGATTGTCACAATTGCTTCAAATTCTTGCAACCATCTAGGGTATGTAAAAACTTAAAGTAAAGCTACGAGGATGGGGGGGGGGGAATTGTCACAATTGCTTCAAATTCTTGCAACCATCTAGGGTATGTAAAAACTTAAAGTAAAGCTACGAGGATGGGGGGGGGAATTGTCACAATTGCTTCAAATTCTTGCAACCATCTAGGGTATGTAAAAACTTAAAGTAAAGCTACGAGGATGGGGGGGGGGATTGTCACAATTGCTTCAAATTCTTGCAACCATCTAGGGTATGTAAAAACTTAAAGTAAAGCTACGAGGATGGGGGGGGGGATTGTCACAATTGCTTCAAATTCTTGCAACCATCTAGGGTATGTAAAAACTTAAAGTAAAGCTACGAGGATGGGGGGGGGAATTGTCACAATTGCTTCAAATTCTTGCAACCATCTAGGGTATGTAAAAACTTAAAGTAAAGCTACGAGGATGGGGGGGGGGATTGTCACAATTGCTTCAAATTCTTGCAACCATCTAGGCTATGTAAAAACTTAAAGCCAGGAGTGGGTGGGGTGTTGGCTGTAGGTGGTTTTAGAATAGTAGAATCTTGTTCCTTAGTTACTTTACTTTCTACTTCAGTCTTATAAATATCTAAATTCAGATTCCATCTGCATAGTAACCCTTTGGAAAGCATTAAATCTTCCTTGCTTTAGGCCCGGTCACACCGCCCGAACGTTGCTGGAGCGTTCCTTTATGGTAGGGAGGTGGACCAAACCCTCGAAAATTTAATTTAACGTTTTTACGTTCTTTATTAGGCTGCTGAACGTAGCAAATCCTCGCATATTTCCTGAGTTTTCTTCCACCTCTATTATGGAAGTTGCTAATTTATGCGATAAGGGTATTGGTATACAGGATGTATACTGAAAAAAAAAAAAAAAAAAAAACGTAATTTTAATTAAGATACAGCGACCGTAATTTTTACCCTACTTAGTTATTATCTTTTACAGGTTGGTGACTGTAATATCACTCCGCTACGCTATTCGACATCCTGTATTGTATAAATTAGCAACTTCCATAATAGAGGTGTAAGAAAACTCAGGAAATATGCGAGGATTTGCTACGTTCAGCAGCCTAATAAAGGCCGAACGTAAAAACGTTAAATTAAATTCTCGAGGGTTTGGTCCACCTCCCTACCGTTCAAGGAACGCTCCAGCAACGTTCGGGCGGTGTGACCGGGCCTTTAGGCGGAGCAGTGAAAGGCCCTGGGCGTGACATCCTACCTCATTTCGTGGCGGGATAATAATT
>NC_090757.1:36720812-36728312 GCF_036898095.1 Palaemon carinicauda | reverse complement strand
CGAAGTGAGGAAAGGATATAAGGAAAAATAAAATATTTGAAGAATAGTAACAACATTAAAATAAATATTTCTTATATAAACTATAATAACTTTAACAAAACAAGAGGAAGACAAATTAGATAGAATAGTGTGCCCGAGTGTACCCTCAAGCAAGAGAGCTCTAACCCAAGACTGTGGAAGACCATGTACAGAGGCTATTGCACTACCCAAGACTAGAGAACAATATAATTTAATTTTGGAGTGTACTTCGACTAAATGGTCGCTTGGACAGAAGACGAAGATTTAAATTTTCCCATGACGATATTCATGTTTTTTTTGGCGTTACAAATGAGATGGGTTTAGGCATATTGAAATGTTTTTTCTATGTATATATCACTATGTGTAAGCATGTATACATGTGAAAAGGAGCCTTTTCTGGAACTTGAGATTAATACAAATCTGTAAAACTTAATTTATAAAACTTATGTATGGTAGTTGAATATTTTTGGGAAAGCTATACATGGATGAGATGGGTAGATAGATAGATAGATAGATAGATACATGAGAGAGAGAGAGAGAGAGAGAGAGAGAGAGAGAGAGAGAGAGAGAGAGAGAGAGAGAGAGAGAGAGAGAGAGAGAGAGAGTTATTGAATAAACCTACTTTAGGAAAGAGATGTCAGGTAGTTGAATATTTTTAGAAATTCTAATACATAACACGAATGAGACGGATAGAGCGATAGACAGTTATATGAGAGAGAGAGAGAGAGAGAGAGAGAGAGAGAGAGAGAGAGAGAGAGAGAGAGAGAGAGAGAGAGAGAGAGAGAGAGAATGAATGATATCCTTGGCTATTTTCAACGAGATTAAAAAATTTGACGTAAAAAAGTGACTCAATCACTGCCAGTGAAATAGGTCAGGCTCTTAGAAACCTATGGATAAGGTCCCCATTTGACGTATTTAACACATCAGTACACTAGAGGTGTTGTACTGCCACTAAACCCGCATAAGACCCTTAATTCAATTATATAAAAATATTAATTTGGACTTTCATTCCCAGCTCAACAATAGTGTTAGACAAACTGTGTAAGCGATCCGTTAGTATTAAGAATATTCCTGTTAATTAGTTTGAATTCACACTCCCTTTTGTAACTCGATTATTCTCGTATCAGACTGTGGCGAATACTTGTATGTATAATGAAGAAACCGCTGGACTTAATTATAATGTGAAGTTAATTGGATGTTTATGAAGATTGGGAATGGCATGCGGTTAAAACGCATTTCCACTGGAAGGAACATATTTTGGGAAATTCAGGATATTTTGGTTAAATTTATAATGCATTTTGACACTTATGGAATATTTCCTTTTCAAAGCCACGTTAACACGACGACTCGAAGTGACCACATGTATAATTCTGAAATGGTTTTTACATACAAAACAACTATGGACCATTCATGGTATAACGTTGGGTTTCATACGCTATTGAAGTCATACTGACGAGAGTATGTATAAATATGGATGCTGGGGAGGTCATGCGACAACCACTTTTGCATAGTTAAGTACCATCAGCAAATGTCCATCAAATGCAAAAATAATCTTCTCTTGATAACTTAAGAAAAATTTCAGACTACTTTTGTAGTTATTAAAAACTGTATCGGTATTCATCCTGGTGAGAGGAAGGTGTATGCGACACACCTTCCTTATCTATCTGAATATTTAGCCGTCATTTTTAATGGGTCGCGTGGACTAGTATCTTTACATTTGCTTCTGTTATCTTTTTCTAATTCTAATCGTTAAAAAACAAAGGTTGTGGGAGCCTGGTGGTAGCTTCCTTGCCTGGTGATTGCCAGATCAGGGTTCGAGTCCTGCTTAAACTCGTTAGTTCCTTTGGTCGCTGCTACCTCACCATCCTTGTGAGCTAAGCATGGGGGTTTTGGGGGAGCTTATAGGTCTATCTGCTGAGTCATCAACAGTCATTGCCTGGCCCTCCTGGGTCCTAGCTTGGGTGGGCAGGGGGTCTTGGGCGCTGGTCATATATGGTCAGTCTCTAGGGCAATGTCACTGTCCCTTACCTCTTCCATTCATGAGCGGCCTTTAAACCTTTAGATGTCTTGGTGGGATTCACGTCTACAGAGCTTAGACTCAAGATTTTTTTTTTTTTTTTTAGTGTTAACGTGTTACTTTAGTTAATTAATTGATTCATGACTTTAATTATTCATTTAATATTTTGTTATGCCTTACAAATTAACGGTCCTGTAGTGTGTTATAAATTATTTTGCCGATTTTGGACAATAATAAAACCAATTCACCCTTTCGTCATTATTCTATTATACAGAAACAACAAACACGGGGCCCAAATAATAGATGGTATAGCTAGTTCCATATGAAAGACTCGATGTTTGTAAGTAGTGATAAGTTCATGAAGCTGGGTAAAAACACTTTGATGTTTGATTCACTTGACGGAAAATACCTTCGTTTAAAAAAAAAAAAAAAAAAAAAGAGACTTTGAAGAATCTTCTTACTGAACTTTCCATTTATTAGTCAAAAATTGTTCGTGTATTTCTTATGATGTTAATTCGTTTATGCTCCCCTTAGGAAGGTCTGCCATCACTTACCTGTGCATTGGCCTGAAGGTAAACTTTCAGCGCTTCGGCAAAATAACTCCCACAAAGTTGTGAATATTATACTTCCTTGCTTAACTTCATTGCTATGATGATCGACTGAAATGCGTCCAATGGCGAACACCCTTTATATCCGCACATAACTCGCAACCTATAACATATTGGCAAAAGTGCAATACCAAATGTAAACACAAGTTATTGTACAGCGGTAACGTGTTCGCATGATAGCAGATCGATCCCAGCCCGGAACAGTAAGTTTTAGCTGTTTACTGGGGAGGCCACTGCTGTGCTTGGGCACCACAGTGCTGAGTTGGGCTTGCCTGGGTGACGTTCTGGTGATCATTTATTCTAATGAAACTGGAACTCAAACCAGACGCCTTTAAGATTCAACAATGCCAAGGCTGCCAAATTTGACTTCAGTCAGTTCTTCACTTTGAGGTTGATGAGTGTATATTCGTTCAGAAGCACAAGCACGCAATTATGTTATTTTGAATATATAGAAATATTTTTACGATTATTTTGAAATTTAATATATTTAAAAGTTGCTTCCTCAACTGCACTTTTGGCCTTCATGTCTACTTGGCATATTGTTGATGATCTTTCTTTAAAAATTGAATACCAATTAACTGCGAAAATTAATAATTTCAGGATTCATTTTTCTTTCACATCACTTTTTCTCTGACGTCTGACTTCTCTGTTTAGGGAATATGTTTTTGTTATATGACGACAAACGTCGGTTTTATAAAATATTTGTTTTTGTTGACGTTTGAATGCAGTAGGAAGTGTGTACAGTGACAGATTTATTTATTCATTTTTAAGGCGTTTTCGGTCTTTGTCGGCGTGGTAAATGAAAGATATTTTTAGAATATATTTTTTTACCACTGTTATTGGCATGACGTCGGCTCTCATAAATGAAGGGATGAAGAAAAACTTCCCTGAAGATGTGTATGATAGA
The DNA here is from genome assembly GCF_036898095.1 of Palaemon carinicauda. NCBI lineage: Eukaryota > Metazoa > Arthropoda > Malacostraca > Decapoda > Palaemonidae > Palaemon > Palaemon carinicauda. Next base: position 36,724,762 of record NC_090757.1, on the reverse strand, counting down.
GAAAATCTTTTGAAATTTCATTATTTCTTTAAAAAATGCAATTACATTTAGTTATACAAACATTCGAATGTAACAATGTGGTATGAATGTTACAAGATTAAATATCGACCATGTGCTTTATGCAAGAACTAATTCTCTCTCTCTCTCTCTCTCTCTCTCTCAGATTAAATATCGACCATGTCTTTGTACAAGAACTCTCTCTCTCTCTCTCTCTCTCTCTCTCTCTCTCTCTCTCTCTCTCTCTCTCTCTCTCTCTCTCTCTCTCAGGATTAAATATCGACCATGTGTTTTATACAAGAAGTAAATATCTCTCTCTCTCTCTCTCTCTCTCTCTCTCTCTCTCTCTCTCTCTCTCTCTCTGCAGTCGTGTATAATCATGAGTAGTTTTCTGTTGTTAACGCATCTCTCTCTCTCTCTCTCTCTCTCTCTCTCTCTCTCTCTCTCTCTCTCTCTCTCTCTCTCTCTCTCCATTCATGTCGTCTCCAGAGGATCATCATCCATTGAGATCCCGACTCACGTCTCTGGTTCCAGGAATTCCTTCTCATTGAAGGTTTTTTTTTTTATCCCCCCTTTTTTTTTATTTAGGTTCTGTCCTTTGTTATTTGACCAGGCTCTTAAACACAACTTTAGAAGAAGACACCTGACTTCCTCATCCTCACATACCCTCCCTATTCCCCCTCCCGAAATTCTTACAACACACACACAACACACACACACACACACTTGCGCGCGCACAATTCTCTTTTTTTCGAAAGAATATCTACCTAGAGACGAGATAGTAAGATCTTGCCTGACTTCCTCATTCTCTCATACCCTACGTAACCCCCCCCCCCTCCACTTACTCCAAGTCTCACACACATAAACACACACATACACACACACGCAATTCTCTCTTTTATCGAAAGAAAACCTACGTAGAGACAAGAGAGTAAGATCTTGCCTGACTTCCTCATCCTCTCCTACCCTCCCTTCCCACCCACCCCATTTCCTACGATGGACACACACACACACACACACACACACACACACACACACACACACACTCAATTCTCTCTCTTTTTTCGAAAGAATATCTACCCAGAGACAAGGGAGTAAGATCTTGTCGCTGTAATTTTTAATGGCATACGTAATGTGCATTTTCCTGATGCCAGTCCAAGAACTGTCCTTCATTTTTCACTCATTCTTATTGAACATGGTGTGTTCGCAAATGGAAGGGAATTGGAGAGAAATCAGACTTGGTTTTTAACTGCCTTTTACTTGTTTTTGACGTTTACTTGTTTTTTATTCTTTTACTTGTTTTAACTGTCTTTTTACTTGTTTAACTCTTTTGCTTGTTTTAACTGTCTTTTTACTTGTTATAACCGTCTTTTTACTTGTTTTAACTGTTTTTTTACTTATTTTTAACTGCCTTTTCATTGTTTTTAACTGTCTTTTACTTGTTCCAACTGCCTTTTACTTGTTCCAACTGCCTTTTACTTGTTTTTAACTGCCTTTGACTTGTTTTTTACTTTTACTTGTTTTTTACTCTTACTTGTTTTAGCTGTCGTTTTACTTGTTTATAACTTTTTTTGCTTGTTTTAACCGTCTTTTTATTTGTTATAACCGTATTTTACTCGTTTTAACTGTCTTTTTTCTTGTTTTTAACTCTTACTTTTTTAACTGCCTTTTAATTGTTTTTAACTATTTTACTTTTTTCAACTGCCTTTTACTTGTTTTAATTGGCTATTACTTTTTTCAACTGCCTTTTACTTGATTTTAACTGCCTTTTAATTGCTTTTAACTGCCTTTTAATTGTTTATCAACTTTTTTTACTTTTATTTTTTAACTGCCTTTAACTTTTTTAACTACCTTTTAATTGTTTTTAACTTTTTTATACTTGTTTTTAACTGCCTTTTTATTGTTTTTAGCTGCCTTTTACTTGTTTTCAACTGTCTTTTACTTGTTTTAACTGTCTTTTACTTGTTTTAACTATCTTTTGCTTGTTTTTAACTCTTTTACTTGTTTTCAACTGCCTTTTACTTTTTTCAACTGCCTTTTACTTTTTTTCAACTGTCTTTTACTTGTTTTTAACTGCCTTTTAATTGCTTTTAACTGCCTTTAAATTTTTTTAACTGCCTTTTAATTGTTTTTAACTTTTTATTCTTGATTTTAACTGCCTTTTTATTGTTTTTAGCTGCCTTTTATTTGTTTTCAACTACCTTTTACTTGTTTTTAACTGCCTTTTAATTGATTTAACTGTCTTTTACTTGTTTTTAACTCTTTTACTTGTTTTCAACTGCCTTTTACTTGTTTTAACTGTCTTTTACTTGTTTTTAACTGCCTTTTACTTGTTATAACTGTCTTGTACTTGTTTTAAGTCTTTTACTTGTTGTAACTTTTACTTGTTCTAGCTTTCTTTTACTTGTTGTAACTTTTACTTGTTCTAGCTTTCTTTTACTTGTTTTTAAGTGTCTTACTTGTTTTAAGTGTCTTTTACTTGTTTTTAAGTGTCTTACTTGTTTTAAGTGTCTTTTACTTGTTTTAATTGTCTATTAATTGTTTTTAAGTGAATTTTTACTTTTTTTAACAGCCTTTTACTTGTTTTTAACTGTTTTTTACTGGTTTTCAACTGCCTTTTTCTTGTTTTTAAACATCTTTTACTTGTTCTATACTTTCTTCTACTTGTTTTAAGTGTCTTTTACTTGTTTTTAACTGCCTTTTAGTGGTGCCGTCTTTTAAATTCTATCTTTTGCAATTGCGAGTTATTTTATATTGAAGAATATTTTGTACGAGCAACAAAGTGTTTTCGTGTAGGAAAAGGGTCCTTTATTTTTTTAAATAATTCGTTTTCATTACAATAAATTTCAAGTAGTCAAAAACATAGTTTACGAAGATCAATAAAAGGTTTATTGAATAACCTTTTGTATTTAGATCTTGAATTGTCTGTTTTTAGATTACGCATTATAATTTTAAATATCAAATGTTTTCTTTTAGAAGATAAAATTTCCTGAAAATGATAAAGAATTAACCTCTCAAATGAGTAGAGATCTTTTTCTTATTAGGTGTAATGACCACTCATGAACGAAAGCCAATTGACAGTGGCAATGTCGTAGGTAACAGGATGATGCCCTAGAGACTGACCATATATATATATATATATATATATATATATATATATATATATATATATATATATCTTAATGATCAACCCTCAAACACTTAGCTAGGACCGGGGCGGGCCAGTCCTTGGCTACTGATGACTCGGCAGTTAGACGTATAGGCTCCCCCCCCCCACCATCCATAGCTCTCAAGGATGGTAAGGTTGCAAAAACTATAAGAAGCTATCGAGCTTCAGCGTGACTTGAGGCCAAGTCTATTTTCTGTGGCTCCCAAATATTTTTTCTCATGAACCCTATGCATTTTTCATCCTTACACTAAAAATAACTTTTCAAATCAGTGAAAAATCACCTCCTGAAGAAAATTTGGCCTTTTTATCGTTATATATATATATATATATATATATATATATATATATATATATATATATATTAGATAGATTGATAGATAGATAGATAATGTACATTTGGATATGGTGTTCAAATCCTCCAGGTAATTAAAAGACTGCTTATCATGGTTTTCAATTAAATTCGTTCAGGACAGACATACAGACAGACAGAGCAAGCGAGCGAGCACGCAAAATTAAGACAGACAGACAGACAGAGCGAGCGAGTGATCACGCAAACATTAGCCAGACAGACAGTCAGACAGACAGACAGACAGAGAGCAAGCGAGCGAGCACGCAAAATTAAGACAGACAGACAGAGCGAGCGAGTGATCACGCAAAAATTAGACGACAGACAGACAGAGCGAGCGAGCGAGTGATCACGCAAACATTAGCCAGACAGACAGTCAGACACAGACAGACAGACAGAGCAAGCGAGCGAGCACGCAAAATTAAGACAGACAGACAG
>NC_090757.1:36710812-36715812 GCF_036898095.1 Palaemon carinicauda | reverse complement strand
TCGCTTTGTGTGAGTGGATAGAAATGATACTGACAGATTGATTTTATGTATATAATCTGCGTCTTACTAAAGTTATCAACTACGTACTGTCCCATACTAAGATGATATATTTGTTATATGAAAATTATCACATTTTGATGCCATGAAATAATGGAATTTCTTTTTCTTTTTCTTTTTGTTTGGATGTGCATCATTACTAACACAAGGACATAATCTTCCGTCGCTTTTCTAAAGAGAGTCGTAAGAAAGAAAACTGGCATTTATTGTCTTGTACTAGATCAGCACCTTTAAAAAATTCCAAGGAGCCTTGCATTATTTCTCCGTTAAAGAAACTTTAGCACATGAATCACAGCACTCGCGAAATTCTACCATAACAGCCGTTGATTTCCTAGTTTCCTAGGGAAACTGCTTCCCCTATCAGCAGTTGATTTCTTATTTTCCTTGGGAAACCAGTTACCCTATCTGCAGTTGATTTCCCATTTATCTTCGGAAACTGGTTCCTTATCAGCAGTTGATTTCTTATTTTCCTTGGGAAACCAGTTACCCTATCAGCAGTTGATTTCCCATTTTCCTTGGTAAACTGGTTCCTTATCAGCAGTTGATTTCCTATTTTCCTTGGGAAATTTGTACCCCTATCAGCGTTTGATTTTCTATTTTCCTTGGGAAACCAGATACCCTATCAGCAGTTTCCCATTTTCCTTGGGAAACTGGTTCCTTATCAGCAGTTGATTTCCTAATTTCCTTGGGAAATTTGTACCCCTATCAGCGTTTAATTTCCTATTTTCCTTTGGGAAATTTGTACCCCTATCAGCATTTGATTTCCTATTTTCCTTTGGGAAATTGATACCCCTATCATCAGGTGATTTCCCATTTTCCTTTGGGAAATTGGTATCCTATCAGCATTTGATTTCCTGTTTTACTTGGGAAATTTGTACCCCTATCAGCAGTTGATTTCTTATTTTCCTTTGGAAAATGGTACCCCTAACAGCAGTTGATTTCCGAATTTCCTTGGGAAATTGGTTCCCCTAACAGCAGTTGATTTCGTATTTTCCTTGGAAAACTGGTTCCCCTATCAGCAGTTGGTTTCCTATTTTCCTTGGGAAACTGATACCCCTAACAGCAGTTGATTTCATGTTTTCCTTGGGAAACTGGTTCCCCTATCAGCAGTTAACTTCCTATTTTCCTTGGGAAATTGGTACCCCTATCAGCAGTTGATTTCCTATTTTCCTTGGGAAATCGGTACCCCTATCAGCAGTTGATTTCCTATTTTCCTTGGGAAATCGGTACCCCTATCAGCAGTTGATTTCCTATTTTCCTTGGGAAATCGGTACCCCTATCAGCAGTTGATTTCCTATTTTCCTTGGGAAATCGGTACCCCTATCAGCAGTTGATTTCCTATTTTCCTTGGGAAATCGGTACCCCTATCAGCAGTTGATTTCCTATTTTCCTTGGGAAATCGGTACCCCTATCAGCAGTTGATTTCCTATTTTCCTTGGGAAATCGGTACCCCTATCAGCAGTTGATTTCCTATTTTCCTTGGGAAATCGGTACCCCTATCAGCAGTTGATTTCCTATTTTCCTTGGGAAATCGGTACCCCTATCAGCAGTTGATTTCCTATTTTCCTTGAGAAATTGGTAACCTTATCAGTATATGATTTCCTATTTTTCTTGGGAAACTGGTTCCTCTATCAAAAGTTGATTTCCTATTTTCCTTGAGAAATTGGTACTCCTATCAGCAGTTGATTTCCTATTTTCCTTAAGAAACTGGTTCCACAATCAGCAGTTAATTTCCTACTTTCCTGTTTTGCCGATTTTATTCATGATACCACCTGAATTCATAAATGATCGTGATTTGTTTATTTTGAATGCAAGGACGATATACGAGAAGAACGACTTGTTAACCTGAATTCTTCAACTAAGTTCAGTATTTTAGAATATCGAGTATTTTGAATACTTACCAATAAAAACGTATGGAATTTGCAATCCTTGTTTTACAATGTCTCCTTTACATATATTTTTTATTGATTTTAATTTTAGGAAATAGATTAGGGTTTTTTATTTATCAAATTATCTCAAATGTTATCCATTTTTCTCAGAAAAGTATCGGTATAAAAACCAAAAATTTAACTTTGCCTGTATTATGCAATCTTGGATATGAAAAGCGCTCTTAGTTGGAAATTCAAGAAAATATAAAACAAGAAGATTGATTTATCGTAAAACTCTTGATTTCGCAATCTTCTTGCAAAACTCTTGATTTCTTTCGCAATCTTCTCGCAAAACTTGATTTTTTTCACAATCTTCTCGCATAACTCTTAATTACGTTTGCAATCTTGTCGCTAAACTCTTGATTTCTTTCGCAATCTTCTTGCAAATTTCACGTTTTCTTTCACAATCTTCTCGCAAAACACTTTACTTTTTTCTCAATCTTCTTGCAAAACTTTATTTCGCAATCTTCGAGCTAAGATTTTTCATTTCTTTCCCAATCTTCTCGCAAAACTCTTGATTTCTTTCACAGGCTTCTAGCAAAACTCTTAATTTATTCTTAATATTCTCGCAAAACTCTTGATTTCTTTCGCAATCTTCATGCAAAACTTGATTTCTTTCGTAATCTTCTTGCAAAAGTCTTGATTTCTGTCGTAGTCTTCTCACAAAAATCTTGATTTCTTTCGCAATCTTTTCATAAAACTCTTGATTTCTTTCGCAATCTTCTTGCAAAACTCTGATTTCCTTAGCAATTTCTCATAAAACCGCAAAACTCTTGATTTCTTTCGCAAACTTCTCGCTAAAGTCTTGGTTTCTTTCGCATTCTTCTAGCAAAACTCTTGATTTCTTTTGCAATCTTCTTGCATAACTTGATTTCTTTCGCAATCTTCTTGCGAAAACTCTTAACTTCTTTCACATTCTTTTTGCAAAACTCTTGATTTCTTTCGCAGTCTTCTCGCAAAATTCTTTATTTCTTTCGCAATCTTCTCATAAAACCTTTGATTTCTCTCCAAATCTTCTTGCAAAACTCTGATTTACTTAGCAATTTCTCACAAAACCGCAAAACTCTTGATTTCTTTCGCAAACTTCTCGCAAAACTCTTGATTTCTTTCGGCATCTCGTAAAACTCTTGTTTTCCCTCCCAATCTTCTCGCCAAACTCTTGATTTCTTTCGCAATATTCTCGCAAAACTTGATTTCTTTCGCAAACTTCTGCTAAACTCTTGGTTTCTTTTGCATTCTTCTCACAAAACTCTTGATTTCTTTCGCCATCATCTCGTACAACTCTTGTTTTCCTTCGCAATCTTCTCGCAAAAATTTTGACTTCTTTCACATTCTTTTTGCAAAACTCTTGATTTCTTTCACAATCTTCTTGCAAAACTCTTGATTTCTTTCGCAATCTTCATGCAAAACCCTTGATTTCTTTCGCAATCTTACCTCACTTACGAAAACAGCGTACAGTCTGAATTCGTGGAAATAATATATATTTTCTGCCGTGACACCAGGTAGTGAACTTTAACTATGCCATCAGAATTTACACTAACACGTTTCTTACTTCCTGATTTTTCTAAAATTGAAAGGGGGTGGGGCTGTTAGGAGGCTGGGTGATGAAATGGGGAGATAAGTTAAGTATCTTCTACTTAAGTTGCACTTAATAGCATGGTCAAATAACAAACGACAGACTTAAATAAGAAAAATAAAAGATAGAGAAGAAAACTTCAATGAGGAGGAATTCTTGGAACGAGAGACGTTAGTCGCAATCTCAATGGATGATGATTCTCTGGAGACGACATGAATGGAGAGAGAGAGAGAGAGAGAGAGAGAGAGAGAGAGAGAGAGAGAGAGAGAAAGAGAGAGAGAGAGAGAGAAAGAAAGAGAGGGAGAGATGCTTAGCCAACAGAAAACTGCTCATGATTATACATGACTGGAGAGAGAGGGAGAGAGAGATATGCGTTAACAACAGAAAACTGCTCATGATTATACATGACCGGAAGAGAGAGAGAGAGAGAGAGAGAGAGAGAGAGAGAGAGAGAGAGAGAGAGAGAGAGAGAGATATGCGTTAACAACAGAAAACTGCTCATGATTATACATGACCGAAGAGAGAGAGAGAGAGAGAGAGAGAGAGAGAGATGCGTTAACAACAGAAAAATGCTCATGATTATACATGACCGAAGAGAGAGAGAGAGAGAGAGAGAGAGAGAGAGAGATGCGTTAACAACAGAAAACTGCTCATGATTATACATGACCGGAAGAGAGAGAGAGAGAGAGAGAGAGAGAGAGAGATGCGTTAACAACAGAAAAATGCTCATGATTATACATGACCGAGAGAGAGAGAGAGAGAGAGAGAGAGAGAGAGAGAGAGAGATGCGTTAACAACAGAAAACTGCTCATGATTATACATGACCGAAGAGAGAGAGAGAGAGAGAGAGAGAGAGAGAGAAATGCGTTAGCAACAGAATAATGCTCATGATTATACATGAATAGAGAGAGAGAGAGAGAGAGAGAGAGAGAGAGAGAGAGATTCGTTAACAACAGAAAAATGCTCATGATTATACATGAATAGAGAGAGTGAGAGAGAGAGATAGAGATGGATGCGTTAACAACAGAAAAATGCTCATGATTATACATGAATAGAGAGAGAGAGAGAGAGAGAGAGAGAGAGAGAGAGAGATATGCGTTAACAGAAAAATGCTCATGATTATGCATGAATAGAGAGAGAGAGAGAGAGAGAGAGAGAGAGAGAGATATGCGTTAACAACAGAAAAATGCTTATGATTATACATGAATAGAGAGAGAGAGAGAGAGAGAGAGAGAGAGAGAGAGAGAGAGAGAGAGAGAGAGAGAGATGCGTTAACAACAGAAAACTGCTTATGATTATACATGAATAGAGAGAGAGAGAGAGAGAGAGAGAGAGAGAGAGATATGCGTTAACAACAGAAAAATGCTCATGATTATACATGAATAGAGAGAGAGAGAGAGAGAGAGAGAGAGAGAGAGATGCGTTAAAACAGAAAAATG
>NC_090757.1:36708503-36710312 GCF_036898095.1 Palaemon carinicauda | reverse complement strand
AAACTCTTGGTTTCTTTTGCATTCTTCTCACAAAACTCTTGATTTCTTTCGCCATCATCTCGTACAACTCTTGTTTTCCTTCGCAATCTTCTCGCAAAAATTTTGACTTCTTTCACATTCTTTTTGCAAAACTCTTGATTTCTTTCACAATCTTCTTGCAAAACTCTTGATTTCTTTCGCAATCTTCATGCAAAACCCTTGATTTCTTTCGCAATCTTACCTCCACTTACGAAAACAGCGTACAGTCTGAATTCGTGGAAATAATATATATTTTCTGCCGTGACACCAGGTAGTGAACTTTAACTATGCCATCAGAATTTACACTAACACGTTTCTTACTTCCTGATTTTTCTAAAATTGAAAGGGGGTGGGGCTGTTAGGAGGCTGGGTGATGAAATGGGGAGATAAGTTAAGTATCTTCTACTTAAGTTGCACTTAATAGCATGGTCAAATAACAAACGACAGACTTAAATAAGAAAAATAAAAGATAGAGAAGAAAACTTCAATGAGGAGGAATTCTTGGAACGAGAGACGTTAGTCGCAATCTCAATGGATGATGATTCTCTGGAGACGACATGAATGGAGAGAGAGAGAGAGAGAGAGAGAGAGAGAGAGAGAGAGAAAGAGAGAGAGAGAGAGAGAAAGAAAGAGAGGGAGAGATGCTTAGCCAACAGAAAACTGCTCATGATTATACATGACTGGAGAGAGAGGGAGAGAGAGATATGCGTTAACAACAGAAAACTGCTCATGATTATACATGACCGGAAGAGAGAGAGAGAGAGAGAGAGAGAGAGAGAGAGATATGCGTTAACAACAGAAAACTGCTCATGATTATACATGACCGGAAGAGAGAGAGAGAGAGAGAGAGAGAGATGCGTTAACAACAGAAAAATGCTCATGATTATACATGACCGGAGGAGAGAGAGAGAGAGAGAGAGAGATGCGTTAACAACAGAAAACTGCTCATGATTATACATGACCGGAAGAGAGAGAGAGAGAGAGAGAGAGAGAGAGAGATGCGTTAACAACAGAAAAATGCTCATGATTATACATGACCGAAAGAGAGAGAGAGAGAGAGAGAGAGAGAGAGAGAGATGCGTTAACAACAGAAAACTGCTCATGATTATACATGACCGGAAGAGAGAGAGAGAGAGAGAGAGAGAGAGAAATGCGTTAGCAACAGAATAATGCTCATGATTATACATGAATAGAGAGAGAGAGAGAGAGAGAGAGAGAGAGAGAGAGAGATTCGTTAACAACAGAAAAATGCTCATGATTATACATGAATAGAGAGAGTGAGAGAGAGAGATAGAGATGGATGCGTTAACAACAGAAAAATGCTCATGATTATACATGAATAGAGAGAGAGAGAGAGAGAGAGAGAGAGAGAGAGAGAGATATGCGTTAACAGAAAAATGCTCATGATTATGCATGAATAGAGAGAGAGAGAGAGAGAGAGAGAGAGAGATATGCGTTAACAACAGAAAAATGCTTATGATTATACATGAATAGAGAGAGAGAGAGAGAGAGAGAGAGAGAGAGAGAGATGCGTTAACAACAGAAAACTGCTTATGATTATACATGAATAGAGAGAGAGAGAGAGAGAGAGAGAGAGAGAGAGATATGCGTTAACAACAGAAAAATGCTCATGATTATACATGAATAGAGAGAGAGAGAGAGAGAGAGAGAGAGAGAGAGATGCGTTAACAACAGAAAAATGCTCATGATTATACATGAATAGAGAGAGTGAGAGAGAGAGAGAGAGATGGATGCGTTAACATCAGAAAAATGCTCATGATTATACATGAA
>NC_090757.1:36693503-36703503 GCF_036898095.1 Palaemon carinicauda | reverse complement strand
CATAAAAAAGATTTTGTTGGTAGAAAGGACCACGTTAAGAAAGTTTTGAGCCTCTTGTAAAGTTGTTTAGAGCAACTAGGAAAAAACCATTTGTGGCGTGATGGTTGATGAGGGATTGTGCCAATATCATTATTATTATTATTATTATTATTATTATTATTATTGTTGTTGTTGTTGTTGTTGTTTTTGTTGTTGTTGTTGTTGTTGTTATTATTATTGTCATCATCATCACTAATTGCTAAGCTACAAGCCTAGTCGGAAAAGCAAGATGCTATAAGCCTAGGCGCTCCAACAGTGAAAATAGTCCCACGGGGTGCATGTTCACTCATGACGTATATATTTATACTGCCAATATTTAGAATTGATTGTAAGTTTTCCCAAATTTTATCCTCCCAAATGTCTCTTAGATATTACTATTATTTTCTCAAAGGTATCGTCTCCTTTTTTTTTTTTTTATACCTGTATCACTCGCTTTTACCACAAACGTGACCTGTCTGTATCATATACTGTCAATATTGCGGTGTGATGTCACAGATATTGTCTGATAAATTTGTTTGCTTTCAAACTGAGCATCATTCATTACCTTTGTCCACAATTATTAATAATATTACCAGTTGATGCCTGATTTCGTTGTTTACTGCAATCATGGACATTGCTGATTAAATCAGCATTACCAATAGTCTCTCTCTCTCTCTCTCTCTCTCTCTCTCTCTCTCTCTCTCTCTCTCTCTCTCTCTCTCTCTCTCTCTCTCAACTCCTAGTTCCATTGCTTACCGATAGTTCTTATCATTTTGGTTTCTTCGTGTCATAAATTTTGTCTCACTCATGTGTGCTATTTCTAATTTTATCTCTCAATGAACATTCCTGCCTTCTTTATACAACTTGTCATTCTCATTTTCTTCTATAGTGACGTTTCTTCTCTTTCCATTTATTTTCCTCTTATTATACGTATTTACTCACACAAGCTTTTGGCCTTGTTATTATTGTTAATAATAATAATAATAATAATAATAATAATAATAATAATAATAATAATAATAATAATAATAACAGTATTGATAATGATAATGTAAATAATAATAATAATAATAATATAATAATGATAATAATAATAATAATAATATTCATTTGTGTCCCCATGGCTAATGCTGGCCAATGTCGTTAGCTTACATCATAAAGGTTATTGTGAAAATTATGCTTCATTCAGTATTTCTTCTATTGCTGCTGTCATCCTGTAATTAACTGAAATTCAGTGTTATCTCGGGTCATGCCTGTCACTTTCTTATGCTGTTTAAAGGTTTAAAGGCCATTCACGAATGGCAGAGGCAAGGGACGGTGACATTGCCTTATCAAGCAGGACAATGCCATGAGGTTGACCATATATACATATGATCAGTGCCCAAGCATCCTCTCCACCCAAGCTAGGACCAAGGAGGGCCAGGGAGGGGCTGCTGATGACTCAGCAGATAGACATATAGGCTCCTCCAAACACCCCCCTCCCATCCTTAGCTCGCAAGGATGGTGAGGCTGCAGTGACCAAAGGGACTAACGAGTTTGAGCAGAATTCAAACCCCAGTCTGGCATTCACTAGTCAGGGACGTTATCAAATTGGCCACCGCAACCTGTTTATTTCGCTTATAGACATTTTCTGTCGTTGCATGGCCCTTCCCGTTATTATTATTATTATTATTATTATTATTATTATTATTATTATTATTATTATTATTATTATAACTTGCTAAGCTACAGCCCTAGTAAAAAAAAAGCAGGATGCTATAAGCCCAAGGGCTCCAACAGGGAAAATAGTTACTGTCATCAATGTCACAGTAGTTTATTTTTCACTGCTGTCGCCTCCTTTCGGTCGCTGTCCTGAAAGACCTGGACAAAGGCTTAATGTCATGCAAGTGACGCATTGAGATTGTTACAATGCGCGTTAATCAGGCTAATTTATTCAGTCATTACCATAAGTAAGGAGGCCGTAAATTCTGTCTCTAATTGCGTGAGAAAGGAACATCATAGGGCCAGAGGTGCGTGACAACGTTGATTGGAATGGCAAAATATTTTTATTTTAGTTTTGCTTATTTTTCATTTTTTTTTTAGATAGTAGCCAGGTATTGTTTGCTGTTGCTCGCCTGTCTTCATTTCCTTGTTTTTTTTTTTTTTTTTTTTTTTTTTTTTCCAAAGAAAGATGAATGGGTTAAATTTTTCCAACACTTGCTCCTCCCCATTTCTTACTACTCTAGTCTTATTTTTACCCGTGTCTAGTATGTATTGGTTTTGATAGATTTACAATACTTTGTTGTTGTTGATGTTGTTGGTAATTGTTGTTGTTGTTGTTGTTAATTGTTGTTGTTGTTGTTGTTGTTGTTGTTGTTAATTGTTGTTGGTGTTGTTATTATTAGCATTATTATTATTATTATCAGCATTATTTTTATCATTATTATTGTTATAATTATTATTAGCATTATTATCAATATTAGTATTAGCATTAGTTGTTAATTGTTGTTGTTGTTGTTGTTGTTGTTGTTATCAGCATTATTTTTATTATTGTTATAATTATTATTAGTATTATTATCAATATTAGTATAAGCATTATGATTATTATTATTATTATTATTATTATTGTTGTTGTTGTTGTTGTTGTTGTTGTTGTTGTATTGAATTCCTGGCTCGATAAAAAAGATGTTTCTGAATTATATAATAGAAGCTGATTATTTTTATATAGATGCACGCAAAATTCCATGTAGGCCTACTGTAATCTTTAGGTAATCTCCAGTATTCAATGGTGCCATATTATCAATTCTGAGCTGGACGATTACTGTTATCGCTATGAACACGCGTATCCTTTTATGACAATAATCCATCGATTAGATTTCTCATTATACATTTTTTTCGTTGTCTTCTTTTCTCTCATTACAGTCTCGAGCATTTATTAAATTATTAAAATATTACTAGATAGGCTACAACCCTAGTTGGAAAAGCATGATGCTATAAGCCCATGGGCTCCAACAGGGAAAAATAGCCCAGTGAGGAAAGGAAACAAGGAAATAGGTAAACTGCACGAGAAGTAATAGCAATCAAAATAAAACGGTTTAAGATAATTAACAACATTGAATTAGAACTATCATATATAGACTTGCAGTTTGATATTCATGAAGTATAGCTTGGACCGGTTGTCATACAGACGTTTTGCTTTATGTGGAAATAAGTAAGAGGAGACTTTCATATATGAAAAGATAGGAAATTTTATGATCTTTAAATTTTAATAAGTGATTTGCGAAATTATCAAAACTTATAGAATTTTTGCCAAAGTTGCCAGTAGCTTTATCACGCTCTCCGTACTCTCCAAAGGAGATTAGTTCACCAAACGTTCATTTGGGCTCCACAAGGCACTAGAAGAGTTGGAAGATCCAGGCCTACATGGCTGAGGACTATGAAGCGCGAAGTAGGAGATGATGAATGGAGAAGTATTTAATTAAAAGCTCAAAATAAAGACGACTGGTGAAATCTAACCGAAGCCCTTTGCGTCAATAGTGTACCAACCGTGTTTCACACAATTGTACATAATTCCTTTTGTATATATTATGCTTGTATCTTCGCTCTTCCCTCGCACTAAAACGAACATGAAAATTCATGTCTGGTTTTTCCTCTGTAATATTGTCTGTCTTGTGAACTTGTTATGTCCTGTTACCTTGAGGTTTTGTATATAAGGAGAGTGTTTTACAATAATATAACTCAGTCGTTTCCAACCTGCCTTTGAGTTCACAACCTTACTCGGCGCCGTCACATTGGTGACCCCGGAAGTCGACTCGCTCCCACTGCCTTCCACCCCCACCTCCCTCGCCCCTCCATCGTTGGTACTATGACGGAGACGGACTCTACTACAGCAGTTGGCGCCGCGGCCGCCCCATTGAAACTTTCATCGTTCGCCACTGGAGAGGCGTTTGCTTGGTTTCAACGCGCTGAAGTCCACTTCCGTATCAGGGGCGTGACTCGCTCAACCACCAAAGCGGATTATGTTCTCGCGGCGATACCCGAGGACACCTTCCCAGAAATATCCGACTGGCTTTGTGAACAAGGAGACACCCCAATAGCGTATGACGCCCTCAAAACATACCTTCTGCAGCAGTACTCGCCGTCGCCAGCCGCCCGTATTGCAAAGCTTTTTCAGCTCTCGCAACAACCGTTGGGGGACCAAAGGGCTTCGCTTGCCCTCAGGGAAATGACCAGTATCGCTCGCCTTCAACCTGCCGCAGACGGCTCTCCTCGTGAGATGAACCTACTCCGTGCCCTTTGGATACGCCGTTTACCCGAACCTGTACGCGCTGCCATACCCGATGTCGATAGTTTACCCATAAAGGACTTGATGACCAAAGCCGACGCCCTTATAAACAGCCACTTCAAGACCTCCATCAACGCCTCCACCCCTGACGACGAGAATGCCTATTCAACGTCAACCGAAGCTGACATGAATGCCGTAGGACATACACGCCTACCCCGTGACGTGCCGAAGCGGCGACAAAGCCGCCCACCACCCACCAATCGCTCGCGCCCCAACGAACGACTTCTACAGCCACTTACTACCTCCCATTCGCCGCAGTTTTGCTACTACCACTTCAGATTCGGGGCAACCGCGAAGAAATGTGCCAAGGATTTTCAGTGGCCAAAAAACGTGTAAGTAGGCCATCGCTTGTGGCGGTGGCCTCCCATGTTTCTAATCTTTTCTTTTTACAGGATGCAGGAATGGGCGTGCGATTTTTGGTAGACATGTGTGCTTGTCGTTCTCTTTTGCCAAGGAAACTCTTCAAGGCACGACATAGTCTGTCTACATCTGCCGACGTCCGCTTAGTAGCTGCCAACGGATCTGCGATACCCACCTACGGTTATGAGAACCTCACATTATCGTTCGGAAACGGTAAATTCAATTGGAAGTTTCTCGTTGCTGACGTCACAATGCCAATCCTCGGTGCGGATTTCCTCTTTCATTTCCACCTTCTGGTCGATGTCGCACACCGACGATTGGTCAACACAGACTCGTACTTGTCGACACCTCTTCAACCCGCCCCCTCTAACCTCGCTCTCCACATCAGCGCACCCACTGATGCCTACGCCCACCTCCTCACGTCATACCCGGAATTATTCCGTCCAGAACTTCGCCAAACGCCCACGGTTCCTGCCAAGCACGGTATTTATCACCATATCAAGACGACGGGACCCCCAGTCTTCGCAAAATTCAGACGTCTGGCACCGGAACGATTGGCAGCCGCCAAACAGACGTTCGCCGAAATGGAGGAAATGGGCCTTTGCCAAAAGGCCTCCAGCCCATGGTCGTCGCCCTTACACATCATTCTGAAGAAAGACGGCTCCCTCCGTCCGTGCGGGGATTACAGGCACCTGAACATGCAAACAGAACCGGATCACTACCCCCTCCCAAACATTGCCGACGTGACCTCCTACCTGCACAAAGCGAAGGTTTTCTCTACGCTCGACCTCCTGAAGGGGTATTATCAGGTGCCTATGAACCCAGAAGACATCCCCAAGACCGCCATCACCACTCCGTTTGGTCCATCACCTTCAATTACTCCTGTTTTGGCCTTCGTAATGCTGGGTCAACGTTTCAACGTCTCATGGATGGCATCTTAGGGGACCTCCCTTTCTGTGTATGTTATGTGGACGACATACTTGTGTTCTCCTCCTCAAAAGAGGAACACCTCCGTCACCTGCGCATCGTGTTCGACCGCCTGCAACAAAACGGCCTTGTAGTCCGATACGACAAGTGTACCTTTGGCGCCAACGAAGTATCGTTCTTAGGGCACAGCATTACTCCTGAAGGTGTCCACCCCCTCCCTGAGAAGGTAGCAGCCGTTCAGAACTTCCCCGTGCCCTTGACCGTCAAAGCTCTGCAGGAGTTCTTGGGCATGATCAACTATTATCACCGTTTTCTGCCAGCCATTGCCGCCACTCTTGCTCCCCTCTACGCCTCCCTTAAGGGCAAGCCGAAGGACCTGAAGTGGGGTCCCCTTCAAGAAGCAGCCTTCTGCAATGCAAAGAAGGCCCTATCAACTGCTGCGGCTCTCACTTTTCCTATCCCACATGCCCCTCTCCTTCTCTCCACCGATGCCAGCGACGTCGCTATTGGTGCAGTACTCGAGCAGGTGGTCAAAGGCTCGCCCCGCCCATTGGCCTTCTTCAGCAGAAAACTGTCCAAGGCAGAATTGGGTTATTCTACCTTCGATCGAGAATTGCTGGCGGTGCACTTGGCTGTCCGTCACTTTTGCCATTTCTTAGAAGGTACGCCCTTCGTCATTCGCACAGACCACATGCCTCTGGTGCACGCCTTCACTCGACAGTCTGACGCCTGGTCCGCCCGTCAATGCCGACATCTCTCCGCCGTGGCTGAATACAATTGCACCCTCCAATACGTCCCTGGGAAAATGAATCCCGTTGCCGACGCCCTGTCAAGAAACACGTTGGCTGCCGTTCAACTGGGATTGGATTACAACGCCCTGGCTGAAGCCCAACGACAGGATCCAGAGTATCAAGCTTGTAGGACATCCTGCACGTCCCTCCGTTGGGAAGACTTTCTCCTTGAAGAATCCAACACCACCCTCCTCTGTGACGTCAGTACTGGTAGACCGCGACCTTGGATTCCTGCTCCCATGCGCCGACAGGTGTTTGATTTCATTCACGGCCTTTCACATCCCTCGTGCCGTTCTACTGCACAGCTGCTGAAGGCAAAGTTCATTTGGCACGGCATTTCTAAGGATGCTAAGGATTGGGTCCGCGCCTGTACTTCTTGCCAAACTTCCAAAGTACATCGACACACGGATTCAGGAGTGGGCACCTTTCCTCAACCTCAGCGTCGTTTCGCACACATTCACGTCGACGTTGTAGGCCCCCTACCCACATCACAAGGACATCGTTACCTGTTTACCGTCATCGACCGCTCCACTCGTTGGCCTGAAGCCATTCCCATGGAAACTGCAACGTCCGCCTCATGTACATCTGCCTTAATCTCTGGATGGATTTCAAGATTCGGTATCCCTGAGCATATTACTTCTGACAGGGGAACCACTTTCACCTCTCAATTGTGGACGTCATTAGCGAATCTCCTGGGCATCACCCTACATCAGACAACGGCCTACAACCCCACTGCCAATGGAATGGTTGAACGTTTTCATCGCACCCTCAAAGCAGCTTTGATGTCCCGCTGCAAGGATTGCAACTGGTTTACTCAGCTTCCCTGGGTCCTCCTGGGACTAAGGACCACTCCTAAAGACGCCCTCGACGTCTCGGCAGCTGAAATGGTGTATGGCGACCCGTTGGTCGTCCCTGCCGAATTTTTTCCTTCTACAACCTCCTCCGACGATCTCCAGCGCATACGTCACGTCGTGGGAAAATTTACTCCGTGCCGCCAGACTTACAAGCCCCCAGCGAAGCATCACATACCAACGGACTTGCACTCTGTAACGCACGTCTTCCTGCGCAACGACACCAGCAAGCCACCACTAACGCCCCCTTACACGAGCCCTTTCCTTGTGATCCGACGCAGTCCGAAAGCATTCCTCCTAAACATTCGGGGCAAAGAAGACTGGGTCTCCATTGATCGTCTAAAACCTGCTTATCTTCTGCCAGATGACCCGCCTACAGTTCGCCTCTCTAGATCAGGGCGCCCTATTTAACATGTACAGTATGTCATTTTTAGGGGGGGAGCCATGTACCAACCGTGTTTCACACAATTGTACATAATTCCTTTTGTATATATTATGGTTGTATCTTCGCTCTTCCCTCGCACTAAAACGAACATGAAAATTCATGTCTGGTTTTTCCTCTGTAATATTGTCTGTCTTGTGAACTTATGTCCTGTTGCCTTGAGGTTTTGTATATAAGGAGAGTGTTCTATAATAATAATACTCAGTCGTTTCCAACCTGCCTTTGAGTTCACAACCTTACTCGGCGCCGTCACAATAGGGTTAGGAGATGATGATGATGGTGATGCTATTAGCTTGAAAAAAAAAAAAGGCGTCTTTCGTGATCAGTATCGGGTAAAACGAGATCTGAGAGCTTGCTGAGTATGCAATAAGAAGAGATAAATTTCTCTAGGACCGAAAAGGAACCGGGTTTCAGGAGGCCTTGTCTGCTTTGCGGCGCCCCTTGACTGAACTTCTGACTGGCCTCGGTCGTCATGCTGCTGTACTCCCATCAATCATTCTGTCCTTCCTTCGTGTTTTGATAGGATCTGACTTTTTCACAAGCTTATATTACTTATGGGCTGCCTTCGTGCAAGAGCCCGTGGTCCCTTTCAAGGTGGTCCAATGTAAAACCAACCCACCAGCTTGCAGGGTAAGTGAAAGTGCCATATTTTATCCTTTCGTTCAATGTTCTCTATTGCAGTTTGATATCCATCAAGTATAGCTTGGCCCAGGTGTTAAACAGATATTTTGCTTTATGTGGAAATACGTAAGTGGAGACTTTCAATATATGAAAATATAGGAAATGTTATGATCTAATATCTTATAAAAGAGATTTAAGTAATTTTCAAAAATTACATCAATTTTTACAAAAGTTGCCATTAGTTTGAAAAAAAAAATTGGAGTCTTTTATGATCAGCATGAGGTAAAATTAGATCTGAGAGACTAACAGGGTAGGTGAAAATGCCATATTTTATCCAGTCGTTCAACGTTCTCAAACACTGGCAATAAGTAATTTTGAAGTAAACCATACGGACATAGTGGCAATACAAGGTTCATTTTCCTTAGGAAGCGAAGGCCGTCCATCTTGGTATTGTCATTTTTATGGCACACTCTTCTAAGCGAAACAAGTGAGCCTTGGAATGTACTGAATGTAATTGCAAAATGGCATAAAAATGAAATATATGATATTGGAATTTGCACTGTGGAGGATAATGCTTTTATGCATTGATAGAAATGATATTGAGTTTCACAATAAAGATGGCGTGATTTATTCAGTAATCGGTTTTTTTCTGTATACCATGTACAGAACGTAATTTTCCCATAGTAAAGCTTTGACAAATGTCATGTTACAGTAGTATCCCTATACAAATAAATATTTCTAGTCTATATCTTGTGTTTTGTACGCACAGTGGCTATCACCCTGACATGAGGAAGAAAGCAGAAAGGAGTCAGCTTTGACAATATCATGTTAGTTTCCCTATGCAAATAAATATTTGTAGTTTATATCTTGTGTTTTATACGCTCGGTGGCTATCACCCTGAGATAAGGAGGAAAGCAGAAACGAGTCAGCTTTGACAATCTCATGTTGGTATCCATATACAAATACGTATTTGTAGTTTATATATTGTGTTTTGTACGCACAGTGGCTATCTCCCTGACATAAGGAAATACGTATTTGTAGTTTACATATTGTGTTTTATGCGCACAGTGGCTATCACCCTGACATAAGGAAGAAAGCAGAAACGAGTCAGCTCTGACAATCTCATGTTGGTATCCATATACTAATACGTATTTGTAGTTTATATCTTGTGTTTTATCAAGGCCATCTGACATATCTGTTTTTGACGTTGTTAATAGTTTATATAGGACATATCTGTTTTGACCCTGTTACTGTTTTTAGAATGATATATTGTTAATTTATTCTCATCATTTATTTATTTCCTTATTTCCTTTCCTCGCTGGGCTATTTTTCCCTGTTGGAGCCCTTGGGCTTATAGCATCTTGCTTTTCCAACTAGGGTTGTAGCTTGGCTAGTAATAATAATAATAATAATAATAATAATAATAATACAGGCCTGGCCAGTGGGGGAAGAAGTCAGAATGAGTAGGTCGGTTGATGACTAACGGGACACCTGGCCATCCACAACTATACATATAATACACATATGGTTTCTCTTTACAATCTACATCTGATAATTCTCAGAAAAAAATAAGAGGTCATACATATCAAAAGGAGACGACTTGAAATAATCCGGCCAAGAAAAATTAGACAGAGAAAAAAGTAATAAAATTAAAATAAAACTTTCC
>NC_090757.1:36673503-36688503 GCF_036898095.1 Palaemon carinicauda | reverse complement strand
AGGTGCCCAGTGAAGCATGATCCTTTTATTACGAATATTGGGTCATATTTTCGTTGACATGTTTCTCTCCTGACCACTTTCACTCCCAGCCTAAAAAGGTTCCGGACAGTAACCCTGTGATATGCCTTAACGAGAAATTACTTTACCGGATAATTTGATGAGTTAATATACAACGATTTGTATGACTGCAAAATATTTATTTTCATTTTGTAAGGTATCTATTATTTGAGTCAGTTGGGCTCCACAAGGCCCTAGAAGAGTTGAAAGACCCAGGCCTACATGGCTGAGGACTATGAAGCGCGAAATAGGTGATGAATGGAGAAGTCTTCAATTAAAAGCTCAAAAGCGATATCTAACCGAGGCCCTTTGCGTCAATAGGCGTAGGAGATGATGATGATGATATTTTGGAAGACCGCAAAATACTTATCATTATTTTTGTAACTTATCTATTATTTGAGGGTGGACAAATTAAGATTTATTGAAAATAAAAGTGAGAATGGAAGGAATTATATATTTATCTATTTATTTTTCCGTGAATTTGTTAAAGGAATTAATATTCTAAGAATGCTGGGCTTGGAGCTTGGAATTCCAATTTATTGCTATTGAAGTATTAATCCTCAACGAGTTCATTTTGTTGGATATAATTTTGAAATTCTCGAATTGCATTTTATTCAAAAGGATTTTCCAAATTTATTTTCTTAATTTATTCAGGTGTTTTTTGTGCACGAGACGGCATTTGGGAAATCAATTCTGCAATAGTTATTTCATTTGAAACATTAAGTATCGTAAAGGTTTAAAGGTTTAAAGGCCGCTTATGAATGGCAAAGGTAAGGGACAGTGCCCGATCGAGCATGACAATGCCCTAGAGACTTGACCATATATGCATATGATCAGCGCCCAAGCCTTCTCTCCTCCCAAGTTAAGACCAAGGATGGTCAGGCAATGGCTTCTGATTTCTCTGCAGATAGACATATAGGCTCCCCTAACTCCCCCTCCCCCTCCTTAGCTCACAAATATGTTGAGGTTGCAGCGACCCAAGAAACTAACGAGTTTGAGCGGGATGCGAACCCCTGTATGGCGTTCACCAGTCAGGGACGTTACCACATCGGCCACCACAATATTCATATATATTACAAATGAAAGGTTATAAATAATCTAATTCAATGTGTTGGTCACGTGAAGAATTTTGTTTTTAGATAATTTTTATCGGTTGTTAATTGTAATCAAGTAATAAAGAATTAACGACTAAAGATATAAAATTATTTTGCTCGACATTATCGGTAAAGGAAATGTAGGAAAATAGTTTATTTAATTCACCATTTGGAAACCACATGAGTTTAAAACTTTTGTTTTTTATTCTTAAGAAATATTTCATCTAACATTTTTGTTTACAAAAAAAAAATAAGCATAGATATCTTCGCCATATAAAGCGAGTGAAGGGGATAGTTACGAAATAAAAGAGCTGGGCATAGAAAAATTATTTCTATATGTGTTAGTTGAGTTGTGATGGACTTTGAAAGTTATGTGCCTTTGGAGTATTGTAGGATAATATATCCTGTTGCAGGCCATCAATGATGACGTCGGAGTCGCAAATTGCCTAATAAATGATCTCATCTGGATTTGTAGATAGGCAGGGCTAGGTAAGGTTTTCATCTTGTTTCTTGGAGGTAAAAGCCACAACCGAATAGTCTGGCCTATTCTTCACAGATTCTCCTCTGTCCTCATACATCTGACAACACTGAGATTGCCAAACAATTCTTCTTCACCCAGGAGGTTACCTACTGTACTGTAATTGTTCAGTGGCTACTTTCCTCTTGGTAAGGGTAGAAGAGACTCTTCAGCTATGGTAAGCAGCTCTTCTAGGAGAAGGACACTCCAAAATCAAACCATTGTTCTCTAGTCTTGGGTAGTGCCATAGCCTCTGTCCCATGGTCTTCCACTGTCTTGGGTTAGAGTTCTCTTGCTTAAGGGTACACTCGGGCACACTTCTATCTAGTTTCTCTTCCTCTTGTTTTGTTAAATTTTTTTATAGTTTTTATAGGAAATATTTATTTTAATGATGCTACTATATTTAAATACTTTTATTTTTCTTTATTTCCTTTCCTCACTGGGCTATTTTCCCTGTTGGGGCCCCTGGCTTATAGCATCCTGCTTTTCCAATTAAGGTTGTAGCTTACCATTTAATAGTAATAGTAATAATAATAGCGAGTTATAACCCTCTGTTGTAAATGATAATGAAGATTTTTCTGGTGTAGAGGGTACTATACTTTATATCTCACTTATGATTTTGCAGCGAGAAAAATGCAAACTTATATAACAACTACAAGTTTTATTAGTCTAGAAATAAAAGATTATTTTGCCCCCCTCCAAAATTAAACCATTGTTCTCTTGGGTAGTGCCATAACTGGAAGATGCAAAATACACCGGAAGATGCATTAGCAACTCTCTGGTGGATATACGAGGTGCCTCACACTGAGGGACCTGGGGGAACCCAAACAAAAAATAAGGCAATAAGGCAAGGCAACCATGGTCTGCCGCTGTCTAGGGTTAGAGTTCTCTTGCTTGAGGGTACGCTTTGGCACATTATTCCTTCTTATTTCTCTTCCTCTTGCTTTTTGTTTTTATTTTTTATATTTTCTATAGGAAATGTTTATTTTAATGTTCCTGTTCTTAAAATATTTTACATGTCCTTGTTTCCTTTCCTCACAGGACTATTTTCCCTGATGGAGCCCCTGGGCTTATAGCATCCTGCTTTTCCAACTAGGGTTTTAGATTAGCTAATAATAATAATGATTTTATCTGCATTAGCCTTTGTCTGGCCTTATGGACCAGGCTGTGTTATATTAATTCATTATTTCAGGATGCTACGCTTATTCGTCTGGTATGGATATACAATAACTATTGAAGATACGAATTATTGAAGTCAAGCATTTTTTTTTAAGTGGAGGTTTTAGTTAATGTTGTTTGAATACTTGTGTAGTTAAAAAAACCTTTCATGATTTATTCATCATGATTTATGCTTACATGTCATGAAGTGGCTTTAAAGTTTTAAAGGTTTAAAGGCCGCTCATGAATGGCACAGGCAAGGGACAGTGACATTACCCTATCAAACAAGACAATGCCCCTAGAGACTTAACATATTATATATAATCAGCGCCCAAGCCCCCCTTTCCACCAAAGCTAGGACCAAGGTTGCGGGTTTTTTCAGTCTGTTAACTTGATCATGAGGAACAATCCAGCGCCCCCTGATAACGACCCTCTGAAGAAGACAAATGTAGTCTACTCTTACCAATGCCCAGTCCGAGGATGCCCTGGCAAATACATAGGTATGACTACCATGAAACTTTCGAAGAGGATCTCGTGCCACGTTTAGCAAGGTGCTATCAGAAATCATGCTCTACAGCGACATAACTCCCAAATTAGCCGGGCAGACATCGTCGCCAATACCAAAATTATCGGCAGCGCCACGGACAGCAGGCGCTTACGAATTTTGGAAGCTTTGTTAATCCAGAACGAGAAACCAGCGTTGAATATGACTCAAGAAATGTTCCTCCTACCATCCTGTCGACGTACCAACGCTAGGAACCAAGAACAAGACCCCCAGAATGATGACAACCCCGATCCTGACACCCCTACAAATGGAGAAATCGTCTGGCCGAATGCTGATTTTGGCGGCGAACATGGCCCGGAATTTCAGCCTGCTGAGCTTAGGAATGGGCTGACTGACTTTGAGCCCGTCTCGGCTCGCGCCTCAGCCAATCAGGGAGCTCGGATACCTCTCTCAGCCCAGTCCACTGAGCGAGAGAGGAGCCTGCCTGACTTTTTGGCTGGCTCGGCGCGCGTCCTGACCAATCAGGAGCCAGGATTCCTTCCTACCTCTCAGCCTGGGAGGCCGAGCCGAGCTCGTCGTACATCTGCCACCCGAACTTACAACCTCCGCTCAACCAATCAAAATTCGAGTCCCCTCTCTACGAACCAGAGTCGGGATATATAAGGACCCAGATCTAGCCAGAGCCCAAGGGAAAGGCCCGTGCCAACAACAAGTGTTGGCTTTAATACCCCAAGAAGAAGAAGAAGAAGAAGAAGCCAGAGCCCACTACGGGCCAACCAAGGGAAAGGCCCGTGCCAACAACAAGTGTTGGCTTTAATACCCCAACAACAACAACAGAGCCTTTTCCTACGGGCCAACCAAGGGAAAGGCCCGTGCCAACAACAAGTGTTGGCTTTAATACCCCAACAACAACAACAGAGCCTTTTCCTACGGGCCAACCAAGGGAAAGGCCCATGCCAACAACAAGTGTTGGCTATAATACTCCAAGAAGAGCCTCACTTCTCGCCTGAATACGGAGCAAGCTGTTCCGAAACGCGTCCCAACCCACTCCTGACTTTACCTGTTGTAATTTTCGAGTATTACTTGTACTTGTATCAATTACATCCAGCCTTAACCTGATTTGTATCCTTCACCCTGATGAGCTTCGCCAACTTCCTAGCTGAATGTAGCAATTCTGAAAAAAGAATTGTCCGAAGAATCGAGAAATTGGACAATAAATTGAATTCTGCCGATGCAGCCATAGTATTTAACTCCACCTATTATTATTATTGTTAATATTATTATTATTATTATTATTATTATTATTATTATTATTATTATTATTATTATTATTATTATTAGAATTTAGATTTACCAGCCCGATGACTCAAGCTTGACTCTTACAGAGCTGATTACTACCACTACTGCTACGATGGAAACTCCGCCAACGAAGTTGGAAGGAGGTTATGTTTGTACGTTTGTGTGTTTGTTTGTGAACAGCTTCCTGGCCGCAATTGTAATTGTAATGAAGCTTGCAGGTATTAACCGTTATGTAAAAAGCTGGAAATTATTAAATTTTGGAAGGTCAAGGTCAAAGGTCAACCAAAATGTCCAATTCACGTAATCTGCCATAAGTTTAGACATCCTTGTGACAGAGACTTAAAACTTGGTTCACATTTGAGTGTATGAAAATCCACCCCCATTTAATATATGTTAAGGCTAAAGGTCAAGGTGGAGCAAAAGGTCGAGAAATAAGCTGCCGCGGCGGAGGTCTGCGCTCTACTTAGTGCCCCTCTATGTTACTGTGGATTAGTTTTTGGGATCTGGAATCCAACCATTTTAAGTAGATTTAAGAAGGTAATCGGTTTTTGGAATCCCCCCCCCCCCAAAAAAAAAATAATAATAATGAAAAAACGTAGAATTTGATGGGTCATAATTTCTAGTTCGCTGCCTGCACATTACTCAACATAAAAATATATACCTGGTATTCGCATAAACATTAAATCGGCGCTCATTGCCGAATGGGATAGTTGCAGTGTGCAATATTCTCATTTAAATTGACTTGGCCCAGCCGATGCGCCAGACTGGCTTTAAACAGACGTTGCTGATCATGGGACGTGATGACGTCAGATCCAGCCCAATGCTCTGTGAAATGCATTTCAGTATATGTATATTTATGTATGTATATTGCACTGTATATATGAATGTTTAAATCATCTTTCTTAGTCATGAAAGGCAGGTTATATACGTAGTAAATTATATAATCATTGATATTAGTTTCAACTTATATAAGGAGCACGCTGTTCTGTCTTGTTTCTCTTCTTCTTTTGTTAAAGTTTTTTTATATTTTATATATGAATATATTTTTAATGTTGTTACTGTTATTTTATTTTTGTTCTTATATACTTCTCTTATTTCCTTGTTTCCTTTTCTCACTGTGCTATTTTCCCTGTTGGAGCCCCTGGGCTTATAGTATCCTGCTTTTCCAATTAGGGCTTTAGCTTAGTAAGTAATAATAATAATAATAATAATAATAATAATAATAATAATAATAATTGATGGTTGCAAGAAACAGTAAAGCTGTAAGATATCTGAAACCATTAGTCGTTGCATAGAAAATAAGAAACTGTGTTATTCCAACTGGTTTGATTAGTAGGCCTATATCTAATCAATTGT
Source organism: Palaemon carinicauda (assembly GCF_036898095.1). NCBI lineage: Eukaryota > Metazoa > Arthropoda > Malacostraca > Decapoda > Palaemonidae > Palaemon > Palaemon carinicauda. The sequence goes on along the minus strand of NC_090757.1, from coordinate 36,682,517 downwards.
AAGGATATCTATGGCAGCAGCTTTGAAGATTCATCAATTAATTTCTGTAATAACAGTGTAATGCTCATTTACTCATCAATATGGAAGTAACTTTATAACTTAGAAAAAACACCATGGCGTTTATAAGAATCTTTGGTTTTCAAAATCCAGTTATATATTGAATATTTAAAAACAAAGGAGTTTTCGCACTTTTTTTTTTTTTTCGAAATGACACTTCAGCTGAAGTGTGATTATAACTCCTGTGTTTTTAACTATATAACGATATATAGCTGTGAACTCTTACACTGTTAGAAATTTACATTAAAAAACGATAAATGCCTGGCAACATTTATTCCAGGATTTTTACCGTTTTAAAATCGGATATGTTGACGTAAAGGAGTTAGATTCTGGTCACCAACCCCGTGAAAAATAATAAAAAGGTTAGGTGAAATTATGGTCGCCTATATTTTACTGAAATATGGCTGAGAACAGTATATTTTTACGGAAAATTTACCATTAGAATTAATGTTTTTTTTTTTTTTTTTTTTTTTTTTTTTAACAGTGTACCTTTATGCTATTATTATTATTATTATTATTATTATTATTATTATTATTATTATTATTATTATTATTATTATTATTATTCTCGAAGTTTTATTCCAGCTGTTACCAAATTATGGAATGATCTTCCTAATCGGGTAGTTAAATCAGTAGTTCAAAAGTTCAAAGTTGGAGCAAATGTTTTTATGTTGACCAGGCTGACATGAGTCTTTCTATAGTTTACATATGACATATCTGTTTTTGACATTAATAGTTTATATAGGACATATCTGTTTTGACGCTGTTACTGTTTTTTAGAATGATATATTGTTAATTTATTCTCATCATTTATTTATTTCCTTATATCCTTTCCTCACTGGGCTATTTTTACCTGTTGAAGCCCTTGGGCTTATACCATCTTGCTTTTCCAACTAGGGTTGTAGGTTGGCTAGTAATAATAATAATAATAATAATAATAATAATAATAATAATAATAATATCATTATTATTATTATTGCTTGCTAAGCTACAACTCTAGTTGGAAAAGCAGGATGCACATTTCAATGTTCAGTGGATATATAGTTCTTAGTCGGCATAGTTATAACATAATTATTATTGGAATAGATTTCGATAATATTTTACAGTGATGTATTGCTGGACCACATTTACTGCTTATACGTTTTCTGAATGCTCTGTTCCTGTCAACTTATTCTGCTGAAGTTATCATACTTCACTGGCGTGATCGTATATTAATTAAATTATGCCGTGAGAATATATATGATGTATGATGAAGTAAAATATACTGTATAGAACGTGGTACATTGCCTGGCCTGGAGAGGCAGTTAGTCATATTAGAAGCAGTTTTAGAACTGATCATCACAGTTGATGCACTGTTAAAAAAAAAAACCGTAATTTTAATTGGATATTCTCCTTAAAAATATACTGCTTGCAACCGTATTTCATATTTCAGTAAAATACAGGCGACCGTAATTTTACCTTACTTTGTTCATTACCTTTTACGGGTTGGTGACCGTAATATCACTCCTAAAAGAACCGTAATTTCATTCTGAAATTCTCAGTAAAAAATATACTGCTCTCAACCGTATTTCAGTAAAATACAGGCGACCGTAAGTTTACTTTACTTTGTTTATTACCTTTTACGGATTGGTGCCGTAATATCACTCCTAAAAGAACCGTAATTTTATTCTGAAATTCTCAGTGAAAAATATACTGCTCTCAACCGTATTTCAGTAAAATGTAGGCGACCGTAATTTTACCTTACTTTGTTTATTATCTTTTATGGGTTGGTGACCGTAATATCACTCCTAAGATAAGCGTAATTTTAATTGGAAATTCTCCGTAAAAATATACTGCTCTCAACCGTATTTCAGTAAAATACAGGCGACCGTAATTTTACCTTACTTTGTTTATTATCTTTTATGGGTTGGTGACCGTAATATCACTCCTAAGATAAGCGTAATTTTAATTGGAAATTCTCTGTAAAAATATACTGCTCCCAACCGTATTTCAGTAAAATACAGGCGACCGTAATTTTACCTTACTTTGTTTATTATCTTTTACGGGCTAGTGACCGTAATATCACTCCTTTACGTCAATATATCCATTTTTTAAAACAGTCAAAATCCTGGAATAAATGTTACCAGACATTTACCTTTTTTACGGCGTCAATGACCTTCGATGTCAGGATGCCAGAGAACTTCAAATCATTCAGTCATTACCGTTTTTTTATTGCAACTTTTTAAGTGTGCATAAAAAGCACTTTAACATTAGGTAAATCATCATAAAGTAAACTTTTGCAGCTAAACGTTATCAGACCAGTGTTATTTTATCAGCAAATTTATATGCGTTTAAAGATACATTAAAAGAAAAAAAAGATAACTCGTCGCCTCGGGTGGAGAAGTTCAACTGGTTATTATTTTTCTGGATAATTAAAGATTTTAATCAACAAGTGAGCTTAATTATTTTCATGTCTCATTATCTGTTGACAAGTATCTTCCTAGGCTATATTTTTCATTATGTCTCCTCGTATCTTTGGTAACTATTTCCGTGAGTGTTCTATATATATATATATATATATATATATATATATATATATATATATATATATTATTTATACATAGATATATTATTTATACATAGATATATATACACACACATATATATATATATATATATATATATATATATATATATATGTATGTATACTGTATATATACATATATATATATATATATATATATATATATATATATAATGTGTACTGTAGAAATATATATATATATATATATATATACACATATATACATATATATATTATACGTACCTGCATAAATAAATAAATAAAAAAAATATGTATATATATATATATATATATATATATATATATATATATATATATATATATATGCGTGCACATACACGTATGCACGTGGTAGATGTCAAAATCGTGATAGTCTTTTTCAGTGATGTTAAAAAGCCGATCTAAAAATGTTTTTACAGACCTGTCCTTTATTTTGACAACTCAATGAAACGGTACATTTTATTAAACATTTTTATTAAATTATTTTCCTATTATTATTTCACCGTGCATTTTTTCATATTTAAAAAAAAAAACGGTAGATATAATGTTGATTTTCTTTTAGCCGCGTCACCGGAGGAAGTTTTGCTTTAAAAATGACTTGTCAGTCAATTTCTAAGCTGTAAATTTTATCAACAGAAATAATTTATGTTAGTCTTTCAAACATAGCTGGTATGGTTTTTGAAAATGTGTACAGTTGAGATGTTTTAGAAATAGAATAATTGTAGTGCTTTAGTTTATGTAAAATCGTTCTGTTGCCCACTCGTTATAATAGCTACTACGTTGGTAAAGTCTTTTTTCTATTTGTAGTAACATAAAGAGCTAATATATCACATCTAGAGCTAATATATCACACCTAGAGCTAATATATCATACATCTAGAGCTAATATATCATACATCTAGAGCTAATATATCATATAAATAGAGGTATAATAGTGTATGAAATGTCTAGTATTGTAAGATAAATATATAATGAAATTTCATAAATAGAATATGAAAAGATTCACATTAACAGAATTTTTTTTTTTCTGCCAAGAGCTAGAGCCCTCTGGGTAGAGACTATATCAAAGTTATCGATTACGAAGTTATAAGCTTTTTATGCTTTATAAAAGTATGTTGCGTAGGCATCACACTACGTACTATTGGACACAGGAATTACTGGTACACCTCGCTCTGAGAAGGTCCACCGAGCTAGAGTCAATACAGATATAGGGTCTGTTCAGGAGGCGGACTTTAAACATAGCTCCGCCCCTTATGCAACGTCATGGGCGTCTAGTGTGGCCAGACTTCCACCTAAAGCCATACGCTTTCATTGTCATGAGCTACGCCTTTCAACCTACATGTACATTATTTATGAAAGATGCCTTCTTATTGCGCTGTTTTCGGTTGCAACAATGTCAGAACTAACTCAAAATGTAAAGGCTTACGATATTTCAGGCTTCCTTGAGACCAATCAACGCAGAAAGGCTGGATAATTCGCTGCAGACGCTAGGACGAAAATAATGTAAAACATACCCGGGTTTGTTCCCTCCATTTCCAAGAGGATTTTGAAGATCTTGTAAAGTCCCAGATACGTGGAGTTCCTCCCAAATGCTTAAAGACTACAGCTGTGCCATCAATTCATTGTTACTATGTTCATGATCTAGGACCTTCTAATATGAGAATATGGAAGTATTTTGGTATAAACCCCATCAACTCGAATAGAATTTTATTTAAACAAAACACAACAGCAAATACAGATATATTTGATTTTGCAGATGCACCTCTTATGCTTAAGTTATTAAGAAACCCTTGCTAAAATTAGTATTTTCTTCAGAATCTGCGATTTATGTGTAAAAAAAAACAAACTTATAGATAAAAAAAGAGACCAGCACAAAGCGGATACTAAGAAAATTAAAAAGAACATCTTTTAGAAGATTATTTATTTATTCAGGTAAGGACGTTTTGTCAAAAAATATTTATTCAAGTAAAGACGTTTTGTCAAAAAATATTTCTTTTAGTAGAAACTATCCCAAGCCGTGTTTTATTTCTTAGATGATTTATTTTTACCTAAAATATACCAGCATATATAATATAATTTAAGATTCCAAACAAATGAAAATAACTTACAGCATTTTCCCGGAAACTATGCTAGTCATTTGATGTATGTTTTATTTTAATGTTTTATGAAATTTATATAGTATATCTCATATGTAAAGTTGTGTATGGATATTTTTTTTTCTTTTTATTAAAAATTTAAATTACATCTTCTTTACAATCACAATATTTACAGTATAATTACATTTAATTGCATTTTTCTATAAACAAATCCATCTAATTTAACAATTTACAACATCACACATCTTGATTTTAATTTTTAGTTACTCAAAAACAATAATTTATATACTTTTTGGTGAACATTTTATTCATTCTTTCTTTATAGATATTTTTCAAAAGCCACCGATCATATTGAAATTTACACTTAAGAAAGGCATCTGTTTCCTCTTTCGTATATCGTTTCTTCTTACTGACCCAAACAGCATATAAATAACCAACAATCAATACAGTGGCGCTATTATAATCCTTTTTCGTCCTATATTTGTAATTGAACATTAATGTGTTTAAAAAAATTTCCCTGTTTATGTCACAAGTATGAAATAATACACTATGTGTGTATGTATGTGTATATAGACGAGCCGGAGCGGCAACAAAGCCATCCATCATCCACCACTCGCTCGCACCCCGACCAACGACTTCTACAGCCACTCACTGCTGTCCATCGGCAGCAGTTTTGCTACTACCACTCCAGATCTGGGCGCCCTATTTAACATGTTCAGTATGTCATTTTTAGGGGTGGAGCCATGTACCAACCATGCGTCACACGATCGTACATAGTAACGACATTTCATTTTGTGTATATATTATGCTTGTATCTTCGCTCTCCCCTTGCACTGATAAGAACCTGAAATATCATGTGTTTTTCTCACCGTTAACAGTTAACCGGTGTGGTATCAATTGAACAGGAAATTTCATGTTGCATTGAACCTGAAATAGTGTGTGTTTTTCTCACTGTTAACAGTTAACCGGTGCGGTGTCGGTTGAACATGAAATTGCCTGTTGTGTCTTTTGTGCCCTTTTTGCCTGGATTTTATGTATGTAAAAAACGGATGTTCTGTAATAAACTCACTCAGTTGCTTTCATCCTGCCTTTGAGTCACAACTTTCCCTTGGCTCGTCACAAGTATCTCTCTCTCTCTCTCTCTCTCTCTCTCTCTCTCTCTCTCTCTCTCTCTCTCTCTCTGTATGTATATATATTTGTATATATATGTATATATATATATATATATATATATATATATATATATATATATATATATATATATATATATATATACATATATATATATATACATATATATTTCTTAACTGCCTCACTGAGAGGCATTATCAGACATATAACTACTTTTGTCTCCTCGTCCCATAGGTAGGGAGAAGAGAAAGTAGTCATACCCCAGTGTAAGGGGATTCCCCGAGAAGTACACTCTGAAACCACATATGCTGTGTTGTGGTTAGGAAAGGGGGGGGGGTGATGGGAAAGGTTGTATCTGTGCATATGTGCATACATATCTATCTAAATATTTAGTCGTCATTTTTGGCGGCTCGCGTACATTATTTATATATATATATATATATATATATATATATATATATATATATATATATATATATATATATATATATTTTTTTTTTTTTTTTTTTTTTTTTTTTTTTTTTTTTTTTTTTTTGCTGAACCAAAGAGCATACTTGCCTATCAAAGGAACATACTTGCTGAACAAAAGCGCATACTTGCTGAACCAAAGAGCATACTTGCTGAACCATAGTGCATACTTGATGAACCAAAGTGCATACCTTGCTGAACCAAAGCGCATACTTTGCTGAACAAAAGCGCATACTGGCTGAACCAAAGAGCATACTTGCTGAACCATAGTGCATACTTGATGAACCAAAGTGCATACTTTGCTGAACAAAAGAGCATACTTTGCTGAACCAAAGCGCATACTTGCTTATCAAAAGAGCATACTTGCTTATCAAAAGAGCATACTTGCTGAACAAAAGAGCATACTTGCTGAATAAAAGAGCATATTTGCTGAACAAAAGAGCATACTTGCTGAACAAAAGCGCATACTTGCTGAACCAAAGAGCATACTTGCTGAACAAAAGAGCATACTTGCTGAACAAAAGCGCATACTTGCTGAACAAAAGAGCATACTTCAGTGTTGAACCAAAGAGGAAGCCCCAAAAAATATAAACAAATTTCCTGGAACACAATGGAAATAATGTGATCCTTCTAGATTTATTTTAGAGTGACGTGTGAAGACATAAATCACCTTTAACGCGAATGTCTTCCAATCGGATAAATATACGGTATACTGACGACGTGGGAAATATTGAAATTGAATAATCGATTTACTTCAACTGACTCATTTGGTGCACTTAATTCACTAAATGCTAGTTAAATCCCTATGAAGTCTGCGGATGCAAATCAGTTTCCACCTTATCATTAGCAGTCGCGCTGTCATGAATATTTAATCGCTTAAGTTATTTACGGTTTACGAGCTTTTGGAGCTCTGTGGAAAGTGATTGTCAGCAGCATTCAATTTGAAAATGATGTTGCAAGTATGGAAAAATATGCAGTGAGTGGCTGATAATGATATTCAAGCTTCAAGTGATTTTTTTCATTTGTTTTCATAATGATATGTTTGTATGCAAAACTTGTTTAATTATCGGATTTTTAATTTTTATTACTTTGTAAAATTACATTTATATAGGCAAAACGTGATCAAGATCACATGAGAAGGGCTTTCTTTTTTTTATCTTGATAAATAATATAACAAAATATGATCATTATCATCCTCTCCTCCTACGCCAATTGATGCAAAGGGCCTCGGTTAGATTTCACTAGTCGTCTCTATATTTAGTTATTAAATCAATACCTCTCCATTCATCATCTACCTCACGCTTCATAGTCCTCCGCTATGTAGGCTTGGGTCTTCCAACTCTTCTAGTGCCTTGTGGAGCCCAGTTAAACGTTTGGTGAACTAATCTCTCTTGGGGAGTGCGTTTGAAATCTTAGCGCCAAAGATTTACTAAGAATTCCGAAGATGTACACTGTTAAAAATTTGCATTGGCAACATTTATTCCAGGATTTTTACCGTTTTTAAAACGGATAATTTAACGTAAATGAGTGCGATCACCAATCCGTAAAATATAATAAAGGAAGAACTACGGTCGCTGGTATTTTACTGAAATACAGCAGAGAACAGTATATTTTTACGGAGTATTTCCGATAAAATTACGGTTTTTTTTTTTTTTTTTTTTTTTTTTTTTTTTTTTTTTTTAACAAGTGTACCCTTTGCTCCCCAATCCCTTCTCAGGGAAAATATCTTAATGATGAGAGCAGTGCGTGGGCGTACTTGAATGTATCTGATACTATTATTATATAGGTTATTTGGTATTTTACTGATACAAGTATTAAGTAATTTTGAAGTATGGCCACGATTAGAAAGCTGCGACTGGAATATTTTCTTCTGAAAAGAATAACAACATGTTCATGATCTTTAGGGTAGTGGTGGCCGATGTAGTAACGTCCCTGACTGGTAAACGCCATTCTGGGGTTTGAGTCCCTCTTAAACTCGATTATTTCTTTGGTCTCTACAACCTCCCCATCCTTGTGAGCTAAGGATGGGGGTTTTGAGGGAGCCTATAGGTCTATCTGCTGAGACACCAGCAGCCATTGCCAGGCCCTCCTTGGTTCTAGCGTGGATGGAGAGGGGCTTGGGCGCTTATCAAATGTATATAAGGTCAGTCTCCATGGCATTGTCCTGCTTGATAGGGCAATGTCGCTGTCCTTTGCCTTTGCCATTCATGAGCGGACTTTAAACCTTTATGGAAATGGACTTCGAATCAAAGACTCGGCCATTTTGAAGTATTAAAACGGTGATCTATGCAATTGAGATATCATCGACAAATGACTGATAAAAGGTTTTTAAATGTCGTTCATGAATGGCATAGTCAAAGGGACAGTGACATTGCCATATCAAGCAGGACAATGCCCTAGAGACTGACCATATTACATATGATCAGCGCCCAAGCCCCTCTCCAAGCTAGGACTAAAGAGGACCAGGCAATGGCTGCTGATGACTCAGCAGATAGACCTATAGGCACCCCTTAAACCCCACATCCTTAGTTCACAAGGGCGGTGAGGTTGCAACGACCAAATGAATTAACGAGTTTGAGATGGACTTGAACCTGAGTCTGGCAATCACCAGGACGCTACCACCAGGCCACCACAACCCTTAGATAATTATCAATACGAGATGCAATCCGTCTTCGCTCGTAATTGTGCTCAAACAGTACA
>NC_090757.1:36666003-36668503 GCF_036898095.1 Palaemon carinicauda | reverse complement strand
CTTATAAAGCAGCATTGGGTGATTGCACTGTTACATAATATGCAGAATACATTACATGGTACAGCAAAGATGGTCTAAAGTAGTCTGGGTTTCATAACTATTTCATCTTTTGTCATTTTCACAATCCTTTCGAATTATCAGACATCAAAGTTCAACATAAATACTCGCATACCATTTTTTAATTCATAGTCCATGAGGTTGGACATACATACATATGCTACATACAAAACGGGCTGATCCATTCTACATTCAAGTTAAATGATCTCTGCCAATTTAAATCAAGTATTTAAATCGTTTGATCAAGCCTTGACCTTAGTATACGTTTTTTTATAAATGTTAACACTGATATATATATAAATCTTTTTAAGTACAGTCAGCGGCAAAAGAAAGTGCCGCTAACTGCACATTGACTTTAAGGGGCAATGTACTTATTCAAGAGATATACGAACTAAGATTATCATTTTAGTAACCGGAGAGGACACCTTTGGTTATATAAACCACTAGAACAGGAGCAGCATTCTCGGCTTTTGATATTCTGATTTTTTTTTCCTAAGTAATTCATGATATATTTTAGAACATGTTTTTAAAAAATCATTGTTAATTCCCATCTAAATGTTCTATAGATAAAGTAAAGTAGTTAGAATTTATCACAGATGTTTTGGCTTTTAATGCTTGGGGTGAAAATCAATTTTTTTTCTGGTATTTTGGTTTAAAACTACAAGTCTGTCAATAGGTTACTTAACAGTGACATCTGACTAAGTTTTGTCACATCAACTTCAAAGGATTAAGCCCTTTTTTTTTTTTTTTTTTTTTTTTTTTTTTTTTTTTTTTTTTTTTTTTTTTTTTTTTTTTTTCTCATGAATATTGGTTCATCTCCACAAACCATGGCATTACGTACAAAGTAACTGGAGCTTATGGTGATTTTCAGAATTAATCCCGAAGGTTTTACAGCCAAAACTAAAGTTAATCCCTGTTCGTTTACGATGTCTCTAATAATTTTTTAAAAACTTCGTAATTATTACTTTAATTAAAAACCGAACAACATATTTTTATTACTATTCAGTTGCAATTGTTTATTGCCATTTTTTAAAACTTTCTAATTATTACTTTAATTAAAAACCGAACCACATATTTTTATTACTATTGTTGCAATTTTTTATTGCCATTTTTTAAAACTTCATAATTATTACTTTAATTAAAAACCGAACCACATATTTTTATTAATGTTCAGTTGCAATTGTTTGTCATTTTTTAAAACTTCGTAATTATTACTTTAATTAGAAATATTACTTAAATTAAAAACCGAACTACATATTTTTATTACTATTCAGTTACAATTGTTTATTGTCATTTTGTAAAACTTCGTAATTATTACTTTAATTAAAAAATTAACTACATATTTTTACTACTATTCATTTGCAATTGTTTGTCATTTTTTAAAACTTTGTAATTATTATTTTAATTAAAAACCGAACAGCATATTTTTATTACTATTCAGTTGGAAAATTGTTTATTGTCATTTTTTAAAACTTCGTAATTATTACTTTAATTAAAAACCGAACTACATATTTTCCTTTCTATTCAGTTGCAATTGTTAATTGCCATTTTTTAAAACTTCGTAATTATTACTTTAATTACAAAATTAACTACATATTTTTACTACTATTCATTTGCAATTGTTTGTCATTTTTTTAAACTTCGTAATTATTACTTTAATTAAAAATTTAACCTTATTACTTTGATTAAAAAATTAACTACATATTTTTACTACTCTTCATTTGCAATTGTTTAAAACATGCGAGCCAGTGAAGCATTCGACATATCTTTTGTGATATTGGATACAGTATCGAAAACGTTTTAAGAGTTAAATTGATACGTCAATGCTGCGATGCACTTTTGCCCAGAGCTCTACGCACTTGTTTGGATAAGAGGATTAAGCAATCTCGCAAATTGCATTTTCAATTTATGACGTTATGTCTGTTGCAGGGTTGCCAGGTTTTCTAAATGAGAAATGGCCAACTTCTGATCAACAGAAGCTTTAAAAGGCCTAACCCATTAGTAAAAAAAGGCCAAATATGTAGTATTTAAGGCCCGCCTTTTTTTTCATATTACTAAAGGCCAACCAATTTTTCTAAAAAGGCCAAATTTGAGGTTTTTTGGCATGAAAAAGGTCAAAGTGGCAACCCTGTGTCAGTTCCATCGGCGTTTCTCAGAGACCTTTTTGTTCTTTATCCGTTCGGCTTCTGGGTTGGCTTTATACACATTATTTCTTCTGGTCACTTTTCTCGAGTTCCATACCCCAGTTTATGATTTTGCTTCCATGTTATATTGGATTTTATCATTATTATTATTATTATTATTATTATCATTATTATTATTATTATTATTATTATTATTATTATTATTATTATTACTTGCTAAGCTACACCCCTAGTTGGAGAAGCAGGATGCTATAAAACCAAGGGCCCCAACTGGGAAAGTATTATTATTATTATTATTA
>NC_090757.1:36656003-36661003 GCF_036898095.1 Palaemon carinicauda | reverse complement strand
TTTTTCTAGAAAGCATCATTATAGTATTTTCATCCAGCGAAATGTCTGTTAAATCACTATGAAGCATGTGGATGTGAATTGGCTAGCCACCGTATCATTGGCCGCCATTTTGTCCATGGATGCTTTACGGCTGGAGTATTTCAGGTTTACGAGCTTTTGGTGGAACTTTATGGCAAGCGATCTAAATTAACAATTATGTGAGAGTAAAATGTCAATGGCGGTGCCGATGACCATAGCTGTGGTTACGTTAGGTTACAGAAATTAATCTATTTTATTATTCATTATGTTCGAATATAAATGCGGTTCAAAACTTATTTTTAGTCATTATTTACCTTTTCGTCATTATAGGTAACGTTTTACTTGATAATTTTGTATTGCGGAAATTTAATAGTTCGTCTTTGTATTGAAGTCCATCAGGAGAAATAAGTACAATAATGAAGTTTTGCTTGATAATTTTGTATTGCGGAAGTTTAATATTTCGTCTTTATATTGATGTCCATCAAGAGAAATAAGTACATTAATGAAGTTTTGCTTGATAATCTTTGTATAACGGATATTAAATATTTCAGTCTATGTATTGAAGTCTATCAAGAAAAATAAGTACAATAATATAGTTTTACTTAATTAAATATTTCGTCTATGTATTGAATTCAATCACGAGAAATAAGTACAATAGTAAATGGATTCTATCAATTTCCCAAAGTAAATTAGATTTATAGAGCAAACATGTCTTGTGAAGTTCTTTTGGTGTATATATGAAAGATTTATTTTAGTATTATTATTCTTACACATATCATATAGTTTATTTCCTTATTTCCTTTCCTCTCTGGACCATTTTCCCTATTGGAGCCCTTTGGCTTAGAGCATCATGCTTTTCCAACTAGGGTTGTGGCTTAGCAAGTGATAATAATAATAATAATAATAATAATAATAATAATAATGATTATAATGATAATAATGACAATAATAATGATGATGATGATGATGATGATAGGGTGGAAAATAAAAAAGAAATCGGGCCTTAGCGGTATTATTACCTTTCATTATTATTCTGGATCGATCAGTAGTTATGGTAATTCTTTGGGGGGAAGGGATGATGATAATGAGTTATTAAAACCTAATTAGAGATAAGAAACTTTGTCCTGACAGGAATGTGCAATTTCCTGTCCAGATATAATGACTCGGGACGCAGGAGAGCAAGAAAGAATAACTTAATATTTTCTAAATTTTTATTTTATATATATATATATATATATATATAGAGAGAGAGAGAGAGAGAGAGAGAGAGAGAGAGAGAGAGAATGTGGATATAAATGATATTTGAATTACTTGATATTAAAAGACAAGGCACTTCTCACTGCTACTTTTATCATTTAGGTTGGAGTTCTCTTGCTTTAGTATACACTCTGCACACTATTTCTTAATTCTCTTCTTATCGTTTTTCAAGTGTTTATTGTTTATATATGAAATATCAATTTTGGTGTAGTTACTGTTCTTAAGACATTTCATTTTAACAGATCATTACTTCTCTTGTAATTTATTTTTTATCACCTTTCCTCACTGGGCTATTTTTCCCTGTTGAGCCCTTGGGCTTCTAGCATCTTCCTTTATCAACTGGGGTTGTAGCTGAGCTAACAACAACAACAACAACAACAATAATAATGATAATAATTAAGTGTTGAATCGGGGATGAGAGCCTTATGCAGAAAACTTTTGCATTACTATTCTTTGGAGGCAAGTACACTGGAGACATAAAAGTAGCTCTTCAAACCCCCGTATACACTCTTGTTTTCCACTTGCTTTTCCATTGACGGTATATTATGGACATTCCTTCATTTCTTCCCATCGCTTTCTACATTCCGAATCAAACTCAACATTTTGGAATCAATTCAACGTTATGGAATCAAACACAACATTGCGGATTCAACTCAACATTCCGGAATCAACTCAACATTCCGGAATTAATCCAACATTCCGGAATTAACCCAACATTCCGAAATTAACTCGACATTCCAAATCAAACTCAACATTCCATAATCAACTCAACATGCCATAATCAACTCGACATTCCAGAATCAAACTCAACGTAACGTTTTGAATCAAACTCAACCTTTTGAATGAAACTCGACATTTTGAATCAAACTCAACATTCCGGATCAACTCAACATTTTGGAATCAACCCAACATTCCGAAATCAACTCAACATTTTGAATCAAACAACATTTTGAATCAAACTCATCATTCCTGATCAACTCAACATTCTGGAATCAACTCAACATTCCGGAATCAAACTCAACATTCCGGAATCAAACTCAACATTCCGGATCAACTCAACATTCCGGATCAACTCAACATTCTGGAATCAACTCAGCATTCCTGAATCATCTCAACATTCCTGACTCATTTCAGCATTCCGGAATAAAACTTAAAATTCCGGAATAAAACTTAACATTCTGGAATCAACTCAACATTCCGGAATCAGCTCAACATTCCGGAATCATTTCAACATTCCGGAATCAACTCAACATTCCGGAATCAACCCAATATTCCGGATTTAACCCAACATTCTGGAATTAACCCAACATTCCGGAATTAACTCAACATTCCAAATCAAACTCAACATTCCATAATCAACTCAACATTCCATAATCAACTCGACATTCCAGAATCAAACTCAACGTAACGTTTTGAATCAAACTCAACCTTTTGAATGAAACTCGACATTTTGAATCAAACTCAACATTCCGGACCAACTCAACATTTTGGAATCAACCCAACATTCCGAAATCAACTCAATATTTTGGATCAAACAACATTTTGAATCAAATTCAACATAACGAATCAAACTCATCATTCCTGATCAACTCAACATTCTGGAATCAACTCAACATTCCGGAATCAAACTCAACATTCCGGATCAACTCAACATTCCGGATCAACTCAACATTCTGGAATCAACTCAGCATTCCTGAATCATCTCAGCATTCCTGACTCATTTCAGCATTCCGGAATAAAACTTAAAATTCCGGAATAAAACTTAACATTCCGGAATCAACTCAACATTCCGGAATCAGCTCAACATTCCGGAATCATTTCAACATTCCGGAATCAAACTCAACATTCCGAAATCAAACTCAACATTCTGGAATCAAACTCAACATTTCGGAATCTACTCAACATTCTAGAAATTACTCAATATTCTGGAATCAACTCAACATTTCGGACTAAAAACCTCCTGGAATCAGCTCAACATTCCGGAATCTACTCAACATTCTGGAATCAACTCAACATTTCGGAATAAAACCATTCTGGAATCAACTCAACATTCCGGAATCATACTTTATTTTTCAACGTATCATCAACCATTCCTTCCGAATGACGAAACTGTCTTAACCCTGGATAGGTATGCTACTCGGACACCCCTTTAAGGGTATACTCGGTCGTGAACGACCCCGACTCCGAAAAAAATTCAGGAAAAATTTAGTTATGCATCAATCTGTATTGTTTGACTTGCTAAAAATACTTCAAAGAATGCTAAAAATTACTGAAAATATAAATGATACCCATCTACAAAATAACTATTTATTGGAAATATATTAAAAATTTAAGTATACAAAAAAAAGACGACGTAAATATTCACAAAAAATAGAAATATACATATACACATAAATCCCTTTAGGGACACCTTCTTAGATGGCAAAGCAACAGCGTGTAATTGCTGGAAATGAGTTGGACCCATAGAAGTCAAGATCTGAAATGAGAAAAAAAGGGTAAATTTTTTTGGCCAAAAAATTTTGTCCAAATTTCATGAATTTTTTTGGGTACCCAAATGAAATAGGAAGAGGCTAATTTTTTTATAGAATAAACTCATATTATCCTAGAACAGAAATACATAATAAAATGTGCACTAAGATGTAATTTACTGTTATAACAGGGGCGAAATCTAAAGGTCATTTTTTGACGGCCTATTTCACAATGTAAATTTCTTATGAAAATCATTGTATCTCCTATAAAATATTATATTTATGCATTAAATTATATCAAAATATCACGAATTCTATACAGAACAAGAATATATAGAGATATGCCAACTTACCATTCGGGTATGTCAACAAAATGGCCGCAGACCGCAACAACTCTTACAGCCCAATCTACCACTTGGAATGAAGAATGGGGTTGCAAGCTCCATATTATCATCAACATCTCTTTTTAACTCCATTAGAAGTGTGTTGATGACATCCATGCCGAGGGGAATACTGTCTGCTGGCCATTATTGAAGATAAATTCAAAATAAATAGAAAAAAAAATCAAATTTGCAAAAAACCCAAAAAAATCAGAAATTAGCATTTGAGGGAAAATGGACCTCATGGCAATATATGGCATCTAAGCCAAAACCAATGTCATGCAAGTGGTAGACACACCATCCACCCACACTTTCCAACTATAAAGAACCAAACAAGTATCAACACTGTTCGACAATTTATAATTATGTAATAACTTTGCTGTTTGATCACTTACCCCTATAAAGGTATTCAGGGTCGAGGTCGACCCCTGGGGGGGGTAAAAAAAACGGGGAAGGAGGGAAGTTAGACGAAAATCAGTCCTAAAGCAGACAATGGCATGTAGACTAGTCACCCCTTGCAGGTCGATCACTTCCATATTCGAGACAGCTGATGATTTATGGGGAAAAAAACAGGTTTTGAAAATGCTGTAGGGGTCGCAAACGACCCATCATACCTTTCCAGGGTTAAAGTGACCTTAGTTAAACTTGAAAGTTTATTGCCATTACAAATCTCCACTGTTCTCAATCTTTCAGGTCTTCTTATGCCAATTAAACAGAGCAAACTTACCAAAACAAGAGCTTGAACATTTTTATTTTATTCATATTCAACATATATGATCCTGTATTGTAGAGAAACGATGATTCAACAACTTTGCCCCAATTCTTACACCATAGCCACTCCCTAAATTCATAGCTTTGTCAGCCTCATAGGTTTTAC
>NC_090757.1:36645523-36648003 GCF_036898095.1 Palaemon carinicauda | reverse complement strand
TCTCTCTCTGTGCTTATCTCTCTCTCTCTCTCTCTCTCTCTCTCTCTCTCTCTCTCTCTCTCTCTCTCTGAGTATTTCTGCACCATTGCCGTTTATTTTTCCTGGCGGTTCGCTTATTATCCTATTAATTTTCCCCCTGCGGGAGACTCACTTATTGAGGGAATAAATTTTCTTTAGAAATTAGGCAGTCATCCCAGTATCTCAACGTCTCTGGGAATTGATTTTACCAGTTCTCAGTCTTCTTCGGGTTAGAGTTCTCTTGCTTGAGGGTACACTCGGGCCCACTATTCTATCTTATATTTCTTCCTCTTGTTTTTTAAAGTTGTTTTAATATATGAAATAATTTTTGTAATGCTGTTACTGTTCTTAGAACATTTAATTTGAGTTGTTAGTTACTTTTCTTGTAGTTTCCTTATTTCCTCTCCTCACTGGGCTATTTTTCCATGTTGGAGCCCTTGGGCTTACGTCATCCTGTTTTCCAACTAGGGTTGTAGCTTTTGTAAGTCATAATAATAATAATAATAATAATAATAATAATAATAATAATAATAATAATGATGATGATGATGATGATATCCATTCATTATAATTTTCACATATTGTTCTTTTTATTGATTTGATTATATCTGTATAATCTGATATATATTTATTACTTTGCAAATATTTTTTTATACTGAAATAAGACGATTATAGTAATACTCACCTAGACATGAAAATAATCAATATTATTGCTTAAATTATGCCAACAAGAGAAATAAAAAATCTATTGTCGTTGGTATAACGATAAGAACATTTATTGTATAACTTTGAATATAATTTGATTAGTTATATTGATATACCTAAAGAAGCCGCTGTCGTGAGAGTTATTTATACTTGCAGGGGTGGGAAAATGTGATATATATATATATATATATATATATATATATATATATATATATATATATATATGTATATATATATATAAGTATTAATGTATTAAATATATATGTATATATATAAGTATTAATGTATTATATATATATATATATATATATATATATATATATATATAATATATATATATATATATATATATAAGTATTAATGTATTATATATATTATATATATATTATATATATGTGTGTAATATATATATATATATATATATATGTGTGTAATATATAATATATATATATATATATATATATATATATATATATATATATATATATATATATATATATATATATATAGCTACTGTGAATTGAGCATGGAGTGATATGCGTACACATATCTAAATATGGATTTGTCATTGGTAGAAAGAGGAGCGCATTAAGTGGTATTTCTGCAAACACCGAAACATTTAAAACGATATTGGAACGTCAATACGCCAATGCACTTTTTCCCAGCGCCACATATAGCCAGGATAAGAGGATTATGCAATCTTGCATATTGCATTTTCACTTTATGATGTTATGTTAATAATTCCTGTTGAGGTTATCAGGTTATTATTATTATTATTATTATTATTATTATTATTATTATTATTATTATTATTATTATCCAAGATACAACCCTAGTTGGAAAAGCAAGATGCTATAAGCCCAAGGGCTCCAACAAGG
Source organism: Palaemon carinicauda (assembly GCF_036898095.1). Taxonomy (NCBI): domain Eukaryota; kingdom Metazoa; phylum Arthropoda; class Malacostraca; order Decapoda; family Palaemonidae; genus Palaemon; species Palaemon carinicauda. Next base: position 36,646,402 of record NC_090757.1, on the reverse strand, counting down.
AAAAAATAGCCCAGTAAAGAAAGGAAATAAGGAAATAAATAAATGATGAGAATAAATTAACAATATATCATTTTAAAAACAGTAACAGTGTCAAAACAGATATGTCCTATATAAACTATTAACAACGTCAAAAACAGATATGTCATTTATGTAAACAATAAAAAGACTCATGTCAGCCTGGTCAACATAAAAACATTTGCTCCAACTTTGAACTTTTGAAGATCATTCCACAACTTGGTAACAGCTGGAATAAAACTTCTAGAATACTGTGTAGTATTGAGCCTCATGATGGAGAAGGCCTGGCTATTAGTTAGATAACTTATTGGTATTTTCCTTCTTAGCATTGGCATTATTTTTCTTTGAAAATTTTAAATTTAATTATACTATCATCATCATCTCCTCTTACGCCTATTGACGCAAAGGGTCTCGGTTAGAGATCGCCAGTCGTCTGTATCTTGAGCTTTTCATTTAGTACTTTTCTATTCATCATCATCTACTTCGCGCTCCATAGTCCTCAGCCATGTTGTCTGGGTCTTACAGCTCTTCTAGTGCCTTGTGAAGCCCAGCTGAACGTAATTATAGCAAGATAATATTATTCTCTATATTTCTTTTCTGATTATTTGATTAGTAATTAATGTTATTATGTACTCATTTTTTTTTTTTTTTGTTGCACGTCTGCCAACATAGTTCATTTTTCTTTTCATTTGTATTGGTGTATTGTTTTATTCGGTATTTCAACCTCCATCAACGAAGTTGGCAGGAGGTTATGTTCTCGCCCCTATTTGTCAAATGTCTGTCTGTGAACAACTTCCTGGCCTCAATTTTACTCATATAGTAGTGAACCTCTCAGGGAGTAATTGTAATGTTGAGATGTAGAAG
>NC_090757.1:36605523-36638023 GCF_036898095.1 Palaemon carinicauda | reverse complement strand
AAAAAATTCAATAAATTTTAAAAGACATTGTATTGAATCACGCATTAACCACTACCAAATAAAGGTACGAAAAACTTATCATATTTGGTTAATGATTTTTTTTATACTATAGAGCCACTTAAACAGTAAAATCTAATTTATGCAAATAAATTCGTATATGGAATGCGTTATTGCATGACGAGGTTATGCACGTGCATGACAAAAGTGCATTTTAAATAAAATTTCTCAAATACTTTGTTGTATTGAACCAGGCATTAACCACTACCAAGTAAAAGTAGGAGAAAATAGTAGTACACTGGGATCGGAAGTTGTAACGGCGCTCTCGCCCACGTATCTAATCCTACCTTCATATCCTTCGGGACAAGGTTAACTCTATCCGGGGAAGGATAGCTGTGGCTTGTTTTAAACACGTCCCTGTTTCATAACCGATATCTCTCTGAATATTCGCTCCAGGGGAGAGAATCCTGTGTTACTTCTTAGGTCAACTACTCGGGTGTATCACTCGCAGAAATATCCCAAGTAGAAATATACCTCCATACTTCCATCAGGACGACATGGCTCGAGCTCAAAAATTTAATTTTCCTATGTCGAAATCCGTTTTTAAATAGAACTACTAGGAAGTATACAGCACTACGCTCAAAATCTGTTATTTTTTTATGCAAATTTATTCATCTGTAGTAATAATGACAAGTGCCATTTGATGTTCCGAGTCATAACAGTAACCACTTTCCTTAATCCATTTGAGGAGGCTCTTTGGATTGTGTCGTATTTTTTTACACCGCTGTTTGGATCCCCTTAAAAACGCTGTAAAACTGCAAACTAGTTCACTCAACTGTGTGAGGTCTTTTTGTCCTGTTAAAAAAGCACACGATGTAAATGCTCTTAAAAGGTTGTCGACTAAAGTAGATTATGGCGCTCTGATGTGTCCATGCAGCGGAAAGAGGTTAACTGGCTGATTGGTTGATTGGTTTGTCATCAAATACCTGTCTAGCACTGCTTCATCGTCATTGTGGGAATGCGTGACGGATAAAAGCTATTCAATAAAAGGCATGCCATGTTGCTTATGATTTTAGGATTGAAAATTGAAGCGTTCATTGTTATATGGAAGTTTGAACAATTCTGCTTTCAATAACATCTCTTTGCAATTTTTTTTTTTTTTTGAGTCGCCGCAAACATGCTTCCCTAACATTAAGCCTGCCTGACACTTGCGGGCATTTTCGCCACGCACTGGGTTTTTTCCCGCACTGTTCACGACCAGTTCACAACACGTTCACGACACGTTCACGCATAATTCACGACAAGTTCATGCCACATTCACGCCATGGCACGAATTGGCACGCCTAGTTCACGACAAGTTCACGACACGTTCACTCATCTTTCCGCATCATTCTGCATCGTTCACGCATCGTTCACGCCAGTTCACGAATTGGCCACTCCATATAAAAACGGGGCTTCTCCAACCCGAGGACATTCTTGGATTGGCTTCGGAAGAGACAACAATGCTTTCTGTCAGAGACACCATTGCATTGAGGAGAAGAAACGTATCTTTTTCGTTTGTATTTTTTGTTGCCCTTTATTTTTGTTTCAATAAGAAAGCATTTGATTTACATATAAATAGCAGACATAAAATATGTACAAGTATTAAGAAAGCATTTTATTTTAACATTAAAAGCAGAAACATGAAAAGTTTTTAGGCTGTTGATTTTAAGGTAATAGAGAAAAAAGTGTGTTGAAATAAGAAATCATTTTATTTTTACATTAAAACAGCAAACAGAAAAAATTTGTTTTGCTCTTCATTTTAAGGTAATAAAGAAGAATAAGTATGTTGATGAAATAAAACATCATTTTATTTTTACATTCAAACAGCAAACTTAAAAATTTCTTGGGTTCATTTTTCAGTTCATTTTTATTTAAAATGAAAGTTTTGGCTCTTGATTGGTAATAGAGGAAAATAAGTGTGTGCATGAAATAAGACATAATTTTATTTTTACATTCAAACAGCAAATATAAACAATTATTAGGTTTATATTTTTCTTTCCTTTTCATTAATTTTTTCGTTTCCTTTTTGTCTCTTCATTATAAAGTTATAGAAATAGTTTGAAATAAGATATCATTTTTTGTTCACATTAAAACAGCAAATATAAAAATGTATTAGGTTTATTTTTCTTTCCTTTTAAATTAATTTTTTCGTTTCCTTTTTGTTTCTCTTCATTATGAAGTTATAGAAATAGTTTGAAATAAGATTTCATTTTTTTTCACATTAAAACAGCAAATATTAAAATTTATTAGGTTTATTTTTCTTTCCTTTTCATTAATTTTTTCGTTTCCTTTTTGTTTCTCTTCATTATAAAGTTCACGCCACTTCCCGCATCGTTCACTCCAGTTCACGCCAGTTCCCGCACTGTTCACTCCAGTTCACTCCAGTTCGCGCATCGTTCACGACTATTTCACGACTATTTTGTGCGTGCCAATGCGTGCCACAAATTTTAAACATTTCAAAGTTCTGGGCACGCATGGCACGCATCGTTCCCGCACTGTTCACGACAATTTCACGACTCGTTCACGCGAGTTCGCGCATCAATGCGTGCCAGTGCGTGCCACGAATGCGTGCAAGTGTCAGGTACCCTTTACCTTGGGCAAACATACAAAAAAGATTGTTACATGGAAATTTTAACAATTCTGATTTCAATAAGTTCTCTTTTCCTTTTTCTTGTGCGTGTGTGTGTGTGTGTGTGTGTGTGTGTGTGTGTGTGTATAAGTCGATGCGAGCATGCTTCCCTAACATTACCTGGGGGCACATACTCAAAAAAAAGAGTTGAAGAGGTCGTAAACCTCCTTTTTGCAATGGTACGCATCTCACTTGCAATAAAACCTGATCAGATGATTCAGAAAATTCCGGGTTGGACAGAAAAGACTTGACTCAAATTGAATGGTATGAAACACTTATCTGATGAGTTCACTGTCTAGTTCACGACTTCAGTATAGTGTCTGAAGGATTGTGAACCCTGGCATTTAGCCTTTGAGATGAGGGGAGGGTACATGGTAAGAGAAGCTTATCAGAGAAATTCATTAAGTAATCTTCAAAGAATAAGCACGGACTAGCAACCTCACAGAGAAGCTGTATCAAGTTGTGGCACTAGTGTAAGAATTGAGCTAAATTTTTGCGGGAAAAATTTTTTTTGTACTCTCATCATCATCATCTCCTCCCACGCCTATTGACGCAATGGGCCTCGGTTAGATTTCCGCAGTCGTCTCTATCTTGAGCTTTTCATTCTATACTTCCCCATTCATCATCATCTACTTTGCGCTTCATAGTCCACAGTCATGTAGGCCTGGGTCTTCCAACACTTCTAGTGCCTTTTGGAGCCCAGCTGAACGTTTAGTGAACTAATGTCTCTTGGAGAGTGCTAAGAGTATGCCCAAACCATCTCCATCCACCCCTCATCATGATCTCATCCTCATATGGCACTCGAGTAATTCTACTCCAGCAAGAAGATATATATTTACAAGAATCTCTCTAGAAATGGTGACGATACTTTATTCAAGAACAGATAGCTATTAAAATAATTGACAGAAATTCTATTGATTTTGTTTTTTTATTATAAAATGATAGCAAACCCAGTTTTCTAAAAAGCAAAATTTTTTATAGTAAGACTCATAAGAAGATTCTAGCAAAGGTTTTCGTTAATATAGTTATATTGAGTTGGCAGCTTCTGAAGAGAGCTAAAAGGCATGGAGGGTCAGTTCCGTATTAAGGGAGTGACCTGTTCGAACAGCAAAACAAACTGTGCCCTTGTTCTAACGCACAACAACGCCTTCCCAAAAATCTCAGTTTGAAGTTAAGGGACACACCCATACAGTATGATGCCCTCAAATCTTACCTCCTGGAGCAGTACTAACCGTCACCTGCCAATCATGGAAAAAAAAAAAAAAAAAAAAAAAAAAAAAAAAACGGAGGATCTAAAGGCATCGATGGCTATCTGAGAAATGATCAGTTTTGGTTACCTTCTGCCTGCTGCTGATCATTCTCGTGAATTGAACCTACTTCGGGCCCCTTGCGTTTAACACCTGCCGGAACCTGAGTTTAAGCACCAAAGTGCTAAGTAAGGGTCATGAGGGTGTTTAGTACTTATGTTTGAAGGACAAAATTTAGCCAAAGGCTGTACAACTATACTCAATTTCTTTTAATGAGGCGTATTTGCACTTACTCGCAGCGGTGCCCTTTTAGCTCTGAAAAGTTTCCAGCTATCTGATTGGTTAGAATTATCTTCTCCAACCAATCAGCGAGCAGGAAACTTTTCCGAGATAAAAGGGGCCCCCTTGCAAGTCGGTGTAAATCTGTCTCACTAAAAAGAGTCGACTATAGTGGACATTACAGCTTGGAAGGGTGTCCGGCCATTGTGTTATACCGTAAGCCGGGCGACTAGCCTGCACGGGCTATGTTTTTGCCACTTGTGAACGTGAAAGAGAACTTTTTTAAAAAATTCATTAGATTACAAGACTATTTTTTGTATCCTTTATTTCTATTAACGTGAGAGAGAACTTTTTCTTTAAAAAATTACGTGTAAAAAAGTCTTGTATTAGATTACAAGATTATTTTTGTATCTATTATTTCATGCTTGCCCACTAACGTGTTAATTTGAAAAGTACAATTTTTTTTTTTTAATAGAATATGTGAAAGTAAATTTCATATATCATATTATTTGAATTACATTTAAATAATATACGATATAAGTTCTTGCTGGGGTAAAAATAGTTAAGAAGTCATGGCCGAAGAGGTTAGAAAGATCACTATTTTGTCACCAGTATAAATGCAGAAATTGTTGTATGAAGAAAATCAACGAGAAATGGCATCGAAGATAAAAGCAAAAATATTATTTCAGAAATATTGCACTACAGGAAATTACATTTAATATTTCTCGGGAAAGAGGAAGAGTTATTCGCGTGTGTACTTCAATCGAGAATAACAGAGTAATTGTGACTTTTATGAAATTCTTTTGTATATTTGTCGAACATATGATTTGGGTGATATATCTTGAATCATTATTTATTTTATTACGCAAAATAATAGACATTTCGTGATTATTTGAATTCCTGACATTGAAAAAATATGAAACTACTGTATATGCTTGAGTTAACATTTAAATGTATTTGTTTTATAATATATATATATATATATATATATATATATATACATATATATATACTGTATATATATTTATATATATATATATATATACATATATATATGTATATATATATATATATATATATATATATATATATATACTGTGTGTATATATATATGTATATATATATATTATATATATATATATATATATATATATATACTGTGTGTATATATATGTATATATATATATATATATATATATATATATATATATATATATATATATATATATAGGTGCCGTTATAGTATGTGGCCTACCTTTTTGGATCTGTTATAGTATGTGGCCTACCTTTTTGGATCTGTTATAGTATGTGGCCTACCCGGTTTGAATGTGTCCTACCTAAGCCGGTTTGAATGTGTCCTACCTTAAGAAGAGTTTGTATATATATGTAATGAAATCCTTTATTTTTCACAATTGTTTAATATCTAACAATACAATTTTAAAAGAACAGTTTCCTTGCCTACGAGTATGACGGGAGAAGCTAACTTAAAAAACCCACCTAACCTATGCTAAAAGCCGTGTCCTTACCTACGAGTACGACGGGAGAAGCTAACTTAAAAATCCCACCTAACCTATGCTAAAAGCCGTGTCCTTACCCGAACCCCCCCCCCCTGGACCCCCCCCCCCCCCCCGGGACCCCCCCCCCCCTTACACAACATTAACATTAACTACATAGTTAAATACTGAAATCCATGTGTACTTACATGATCAATATTCGTAATAACAGTATGTAGGCCACATACTATATCAGAGACAAAATTCCGTAGGCCACACTCGAAAGGTAGGCCACATACTATAACGGCACCTATATATATATATATATATATATATATATATATATATATATATATATATATATATATATATATATATATATATATATATATATATATATATATATATATAGTATTGTCATTTCAGTAACAGGGAGTTTCACAACCTTCATTCTTCATTTATTGGTGATAGCATCATCATTATCTGATATTCATACCATTTTTCCTTTTCCTTGGGAGAAATTGCTATTGGTTTTTCAGTTGTTATTATTATTATTATTATTATTATTATTATTATTATTATTACTTGCTAAGCTACATCCCTAGTTGGAAAAGCAGAATGCTACAAGCCCAGGGGCCCCAACAGGGAAAATAGCCCAGTGAGGAAAGGAAATAAGGAAAAATAAAATATTCTAAGAAGAGTGACAACATTGAAATAAATATCTCCCATATAAAGTATAAAAACTTTAACAAAACAAGAGGAAGAGAAACGAGATAGAATAGTGTGCACGGGTGTACCCTCAAGCAAGAGAGCTCTAATCCAAGACAGTGGGAGACCATGGTACAGAGGCTATGGCACTACCCAAGACTAGAGAACAATGGTTTGATTTTGGAGTGTCCTTCTCCTAGAAGAGTTGCTTACCATAGCTAAAGAGTCTCTCTTACCCTTATCAAGAGGAAAGTGGCATGATTTAATTTGGGTCATTGGTAGGAATGACAGTATCCCAATCCTTCGTGTTTGGGGTTGTGGTGGCCGATGTGGTAACGCCAGAGTCTGATTCGAGTCCCGCTCAGACGTTGGTTTCTTTGGTCTCTGTAACTTCACCATCCTTGTGAGCTAAGGATAGGGGATTTGGGAACCTATAGGTCTATCAGCTGAGTCATCAGCAGCCTTTGCCTGTACCTCCTTGCTCATAGTTTAGGTGGAGAGGGGACTTGGCCGCTGATCATATGTGTATATGGCCAGTCTGTAGGGCATTGTCCTTCTTGATAGGGCAACCTCACTGTCCATTGCAACTGTCATTCATGAGTGACCTTTGAACCTTTCTAGCCAGATATATCATGGGGACATCACTAGCTGGAATGATTTTGTTGGCTTTTTACAATGATACTGAAGTCACTGAATGAGCTTTGCACCCGCGTCTTAGGTTTACCTGGGCATTGAACGGCTTCCCCGGCACCAGCGCCTTATCTTATTGCCCAAATCTCTGTAACTAAAATCTAAAAATCGAATTTATTATTATTATTATTATTATTATTATTATTGTTGTTGTTGTTGTTAATGTTATTGTTATTATTATTATTATTATTATTATTATTATTATTATTACTTGCTAAGCTAGAACCCTAGTTGGAAAAGCAAGATACTATAAGCCCAAGGGCTCCAACAGGGAAAATAGCCCAGAGAGGAAAGGAAATAAGGAAACTTCAAGCGAAGTAATTAACAATTAAAATGAAATGTTTTAAGAACAGTAACATTTTTTTCTTTTAAATCTTTCATATATAAACTATAAATTTTTTGAGAAAAATTAAGCCCTTTTTATGAGCATTTAGGCCATTATATCTAGAAAAAAAGATTTCACTTGACATTTCACGGTTTTACTTCCTCTTTGTAGTGCCAACAGTGATTGTCAATCATTGTCATATTTTAGAAATTGTTTTTGAATGATTTCCGTAACTCAATCAGAGCTTGACGCATTATCAATCGATAAAACGAAGATAGAAACCAGTGACATTTATAAAGAATTTTATATTCATCAATCCCTCAAGGTATTGTGTCATTCAGATATGTTGATATTATCCAACCTTTAATGTGAGGTTCGATAAATAATTATTATGATGAGAGAAGTCAATTCCGGGGACGAGATTTGTTTTCAAATGCAGCCATATTTATTATTTTGAATCGGAGGAGGAAGAAAAGTATTTTTTTCAAAGCATAATCATTAACTAATTGGACATTTTTTAAGTTTAATGAATTTTATTGTATGATTTTGACTGCATAAATTGCCAAATTTAAGAGAGATTAGAAAATCTTAACTTGAATTATTTTAGAGTCACACGTTTGAATGGCTAAATTGAAATTTTTTAAGTTTTTAAGTTTGATTGACTTTGGAAGTTGGGACATAAAAGAAGTCCGAGAGGGACAGAAAAAAAAACTGAGGAATGGATGGAAAGAGTGCGAGCAGTGATTAAAGGGGAATCGGAGAGTCATCCGTTATCTCTGTATGTGCCTCGTGAGAAGTTTTTTTTTTTTTTTAGAAAATTATATTTTATATTGTGCTTACGAAAAGAGGGGAGGGGAATTTTGTGCTCGGGTAGTTCTTCCTCCCTCTTTAATTTAGCGAGCCACATTGTACATGGAAATCCGTATGCAGGACATTTAGGGATTGATAGAACATTAAGGAGAGCACGCGAATCCTTCTTTTGGTTAGGAATGAAAAAAACTATAGAGAATTATATAAAACGTTGTCATGCTTGTAACTGTTTCAAAGAACATAAAAACACCGTACCGGAAGCCAGAAAGTGGCCTGTGATTCCTATTAAATTTTATAGAGTGCATATGGATGTAGTAGGACCATTTCCTACTGGTTCAACACAACATAAATATATATGTGTATTTGTGGATGCATTTACTCGGTACATTCATACTTACGCAATGTTGGATAAATCTGCAAATTCATTAGCCCAGGCGCTGTGCTCTTTCATTACTAGGTTTGGTTGCCCGAAAATTTTGATAAGTGATAATGGTCTTGAGTTTATAAATAAGGTGGTGAAATCGGTCACGGACCTGATGAAAATTGAATACTTTTCAGTGACCGCATATGGATTAGTGGAATCGCATGATAGGGCAGTAGTGCGGATTTTACGTTACTTAGTGGCTGATGATCCCCTTCATTGGCACACCATGCTTCCTACAGCTGAGCTAGATTTGAACATTGCATATAATGCTTCGCTCAGGGACACGCCTTTCTTTTTAGTGTATGGACAGGATCCTGTGTTACCATATACGGTTCTCATTAATTCGCAACAATTTCCAAATTATTCAACTGAGCAATACCGTGTATATTTATTAAATATATTGCGGAGAGTAATGAACTCCTGATGAAAAACACAGCTCAAAGTACGATGGTCGGTTCAAAATCGCACTGGTAAAAGTATTTGTGGGCGATCGTGTGTATTTGTAACGATTACAACCGTTGTGACGGTGCCGAGAGAGGGTTGTGAACTCAAAGGCAGGATGCAATTAACTGAGTTGTTTATTAAGGAACACTCTCCTTTATATACAAAACCTCAAGGCAACAGGACATAACATGTTCGAGAGACAGACAATATTACAGAGCAAAACCGGAGACATGATCATTCAGGTTCTTTTTAGTGCGAGGGAAGAGCGCAGATACAAGCATAATATATACAAAATAATTATGTACAATTGTGTGACACACGGTTGGTACACCGTAAACCCGGACAAGTAAAATCGAGGGATGAAGGAATATCTATTCCTACCCCTGTCCCGCCCAAAAAGCCCGTATTGCCCACAACCAAAGGGAGGTTATTGATGATGTTGTGTAAAACTGATGTTATGATTTTTTTTTTTCGCTTTGGGTATGTTGTATTTTAGTTACAAAGGTCTTAAAAAGAAATGAGTGGAATTATTTATATTGTATTGTGTACATTTTTATTCATGAAATATTTCATTATTAATATTTTTTTGTGGAAGATGTGTTATTTATTGGGTTGATATCTCTCTCTCTCTCTCTCTCTCTCTCTCTCTCTCTCTCTCTCTCTCTCTCTCTCTCTATATATATATATATATATATATATATATAGATATATATATATATATATTATATATATATTTTTTTTGGGGGGGGGGGGGTTCAGTACATGCCATGCCTATTCCGGTTCGGAGTGTCTTCCATATATCATAGACTAGTGAGGGCGAGTGCACACCTCCTCCCGGAGTGAGGATCTTGGTGGGGGGGGGGGGGGGGAGTAATGTCCTAATTCATGTATGTAAATGTGTTGTACGTCAAGGTAAATGAATTCTTTAATCATGAGAATTCCACAAAAACCTATAACGCAACATGTTATTGTAGCAAGATTGCATTTTGATAGCGAAGGGAGTTTAGTTGCCTTTGGGCGCTCGAGTGCACAAGGCTAGCTGTGTACGTGTACTTACGAACGAACCTTTTGTATCAAATGAAGAAAACCCATATTCCGACGTCTCATTATCCGTCTACATGGGTCACACTTTTAATCTGCTTCTTTGTTCGTATTGAGAAGAAAGACAACTATATGATTAATCTTCATATAAAGGATTTAAGAATCGTGGAAATTTTGTGAAATATTAAAAAAAAACTCATTAGAACTATTATGAAATTACAAAATCATACATACAAGTTAGTATAGATTTTAAAATGAAATTAAAAATAACTTGCCCATTTTCTTGTTCAAATATCCTACTCCAAATGGTCAGAGGCCAGATAATAAGTAGCATAATGTCCAGAGCAACTATTGATATCATTCTTGTCATAATACAAAGTATATTCAAAATACGACGTATCCAAATAGAAAAAAAAAAGATCACTTCCAATACCTTAATACCCCAGCTTTACGGTGGGTTGTGCCCGGTGGCACATAGAATTAAAGGATTCAAATAGATTGGAGGGAAAGTGGTTGATGCATGGGGAATTGCAAGAGAAAACTGCCCTACATAAATTGATAATCCTAAAAGCTTCGTTAAAAGCAATCCACGAACAAACTGCATTAAATTTTAACGGCAGGTGTTAACATTCAACCAAGGTAATGCAAAATAGGCAAATAATTTTTTTTTTTTTTTTTTTTTTTTTTAAATTCACATTGGTTATATTCTGATCTTGACAGTTATTCTTGGCCTGGGGACATATCCTTTTAGCCGAAAAGCTCAGAATTCCTGAGGGGAAATTTATTGTAATGGAAATATGAATTTGTAACAATTAATCAACCAGAAATCTCATAGAACGTTGTGATTGGCATTTCGTCAACTAATATTCAAAAATAGGAATCAACAGTAACGATATGATTGTTTACTGAGAGAGAGAGAGAGAGAGAGAGAGAGAGAGAGAGAGAGAGAGAGAGAGAGAGAGAGAGAGAGAGAGAGAGAGAGAGGGGGGGGGAATGTGTGCGCATTCATTACAGTTAAAGGTTTTAAAGGCCACTCGTGAGGCAAGGGACAGTGACATTATCCTATCAGGCAGGACAATGCCCTAGAGACTGACCATATATACATATGATCAGCGCCCAAGCCCCCCTCTTCATCCAAGCTAGGACCAAGTAAGGCCAGGCAATGGTGGCTGATGAGTGCCTAGATCAGCAGTACAAGCAGTTTCAGCCATCACACCAAATGACCAAATCACTACAAAAGAAGGAAGTTTTCAATTTACTCTTAGTTTATTATATTACCTGTGTAATGTAATTAATCAAGTAGATTTGGTGCTTGGCTGTTTTTATATGTTTTTTTTAATATGAAAAGGGGAAATAAAGAAAATAGTTTTAGGAGAGGAAATTGTGGTGTACTTGGAATGGATTTGAAGAATAATTGTTCCTTTGCATAAAGGGAAAAGTATTTAAATAAAGATATGTATTGGAGTATTTCTTTGCTTTGTGTGCCTGGAAAGTATCTAAATGAGAGAGAAAAACAATGAGAAAGACTTGAGGGAGAGGTTAGCATTTGATAAAAAGTTGGTGAAAAGTTTTGAGAAAATTAAATGAGTTTCAAATAACACGAACATCAAATGTTTATGGTAGAACTTAAATTACGTATACCAACATCAAATATTGATTGTAGAACTGATAGATTTTAGTTTTTATTTGGAAAATGTGTAGAAATTATAATATGTAGACGCTCGCTTGGAAGATTAAAGTATAAGTTTGTATAATCAAACTGTAATTAACAATTCAACGTTTATACCAGCAAATGCTCATGGTAAGACTTTCACTCTTGGCTTATGAACATTTCCTTGGATTATATACATGAAAGAAACTGAGAACCGAATATGAGATGCAAGACCTACTTATTTTGTACCAGAAAATAACATCAACTGAAGATAGAACGGTTGATGTTTGACGATTATTCAGTATTCATCAACGATGATAGAAAGGGCGGTACAAGTATACTGGGTTTTGGAAGTTTATGCTCGTAGGATTTGGGATCCCTGAAAAAGGACTCCAGAAAGTGTTGATCTACGTAGTTTGGATGGCATGTTCCTGAAAAGAGCAGAATAATAGGAAGAGGTAAACCATTGATTGAAGAATACAGGAAGGTGTTGGATGTTTTAGGGTTGTTGTGGCCTGATTGGTAACGTCTCTTTCTGGTGTTTGGCAGTCGGGGGTTCGAGTTCCGCTCAGTCTCGATAGTGCCATTAGTGTCTGCAACATTGCCATTCTTGTGAGCTAAGGTTGGAAGGTTTGGGGGAGCCTATAGGTCTATCTGCTGAGACATCAGCAGCCATTGCCTGGCCCTCCTTGTTCCTAGTTTGGATAGAGAGGGGGCATGGGCGTTGATCATATTTATATATGGTCAGTCTGTAAGGCATTATCCTGTTTGCTTGGGCAATGTCGATGTCCCTTGCCGCTACCATTCATGAGCGGCCTTTAAGCCATTAAACATTTAAGGTTCCGAAGTAAGAGGGAGGCAAGACTCCAACGTATGAATGCATTCTATAGCTCACTTATCTATGTAAATACAGATCAGTTGTTAAATGCAAGAATTATTATAAAACAATAGAAAGTTGGTTTTAGATGAACTTTAAGATTATGTTCATGTTTGTAAAGACTGAGGGTTGATATATAAAGTGCGGAGCCGTGAATTGTGAGGAAAATTAAGACATGGAGGGGGAACCTTTTTTTTTTTTTTATCTGTGTAAAGAAATGTACCATAATGGGTTTTGTTACTTGTTTTCATTTGAGGAGAATTAAAGAGGGTACTGTAGGTTATTCTAGAATTGAAGAAATGGTGGTAAGTTGGAAAGAAAAGACATAAGTGAAAGTGTTAGAAAGTGAGAAAAGGTATTATTTATGCTAATAGGGTTGGATCACTGCGAATCATTTGGGATTGTGGTGGCCGATGTGGTAATGTCCCTGACTGGTGATCTCCAGACAGAGGGTCGATTCCACACAAACTCGTTCGTTTCTTTGATCACTGTAACCTCACCATTCTTGTGAGCTAAGGATTTATTGTTTTGGGAGCTTATAGGTATATCTACTGAGTCATCAGTAGCCATTGCCAGCCCTCCTTTTGTGCTTGTTTGGGTGGAAAGGGGACTTGGGCGCTGATCATATGTGTATATGGTCAGTCTCTAGGGCATTCTCCTGCTAGATAGGGCAATATCACTGTCCCTTTCCCCTGGCATTCATGAGCGACCTTTAAACCTTTAAAGTGTATGGAGATCACATAATACCGTTGAGGTTTTAGCCTTGGTTTATCGAATAGAATAATGTTGCAGTGGCTGCAATAATAGATAACCCTTAGTATTCGTATTGTGACGAGCCGAGAGAAGGTTGTGACTCAAAGGCAGGATGAAAGCAACTGAGTCACTTTTATATCAGAACATCACTTTATATATACATCAGTTGTGGGCAAAAAGGCCATAACATATAACAGGCTGTTTCCTGTTCAACCAACAACGGTTTCTGTTAACAGTTAACGGTGAGAAAAGCAGACGTGTTTATTCAGGTCCCTATCAGTGCGAGGGGAGAGCGAAGATACAAAGGAGACTATATACAAAAAAGAGAAATGTCGTTACTATGTACGATCGTGTGACACACGGTTGGTACAGTATAGATGGAAATAACCTATGTAATATAGATAAATTGGTCTAAAATTCATTTACCCATGGGAATTATGTGCAACGTTTTGTTTATAAACGTTTATTCTAAAGTCAACTTCGAAAAGTGTTCCTTTGGCCTGAGTCGATGCTTCTAGTAAGACTACATGAAATACTGGCTCTGAAACTTCAGTATATATCCGAGGCATAAATATTTATACTGGTGGTTTGCCAGTATTTTATTTTTTATTTTTACCTTTGATGAAATCTGAAAATGCCAATGAAGAAATTAGACTTCTCATAATCTTGAACATCAAAGGATGCAGTGATGTTTGTTAATCTCAGGACCGTCAAAAGTGGTAGTCATCTTTTTAAGTCTGGGGACATGAAGGAAGGAAAGAGAGAGAGAGAGAGAGAGAGAGAGAGAGAGAGAGAGAGAGAGAGAGATATGAGCAAACTTTAATGTGTCTCCTGCTTAGAGATAGTTCATCAGACTTTCTAGGTCCTTGTGGAGGCAACACTGAATTCAAAATTTTAGACAGATGTGTTAAAATCCTTCCTGAGCATTATCTATATCCTTTCATCTCCTTGACGTTTGTATTTATATTTCAAAACTGTGTTTGAACTTTTTTTTTTTTTGTCTCATCTCGCCAATTGTTTTCATGGGTTAATGTTGTTAGTTTTACTTATTAAGATTGAAACATTTAAAGACATAACAGCTAGAGCCATCACGAATTACTGTTTTCTACACAAGGACCCAAAACACTTAAGAAACTTGAAACATTCAAAGACATAACAGATATTGCCATGATGAATTATATTTTATTTTTCATAAGGACCCAAAACACTGAAGAAACTTAGAAAATTCAAAGACATAACACCTATAATAATTATAAATTATATTTTCTTTCCTAAGGACCCAAAACACTGAAGAAACTTAAAACATTCAAAGACTTAACATATATAGCCATGACGAATTACATGTGTTTTTCCTAAGGACCCCAAGCAATATGGAAACTAATTGAATTTAATACCTTCCTCTATTATAATTGGTAAAGCTTTATTTAGTTCATTTTTTTTATTTTTTTTTTTTTTTTGTAGCAACAGAATTGCCAGTTTTCATTTCTTTAGCTTTGTTTAATCATTATATGCAGTATAGGAATCGATGTCTTTTTTTTAAACGTTTCAAAGTAGCCTTCATCTGCTTACGAAAAGTGTAAACATTCATCTTCGCCTAATTGTTTAACCTCATCATTTGGAGACGCACAATCTAAATTTGGAGATCTTAGACGGCTCAGTAAATAAGCTTATTGCCATTTGTTGTATTAATTTAGTTTTTCTTTTTTGTGTGTGTTTGGAAGTATTTTAAGTTACATACTTAATTTTGATTCTTGTTAGCCCATTAACGCAACAAGTATATAAGATTTAACAGTTATTGACTTTTAAAGGTTTAAAGGCCACTCATGAAGGCCTGAAGTAAGGATCAGTGGCATTGCCATAGCAAGCAGAGTAATGCCCTTAAGGCTGACCATATATCATATATAAGCGCCCAAGCCCCCCCTCCATCCAAGCTAGGACCAGGGAGGGCTAGGTTATGGCTACTAATGAATCAGCAGGTAAACCTATAGACACTCTCAAAACCCCTATCCTTAGCTCACCAGAATGGTAAGGTTGTAGACACTAATGGAACTAACGAGTTCTAGTCTGACGTTCATCAATCAGGGACGCTAACAATAAGGCCACAATAACAAGATGTGACGTCACTCACGATCTTTATCGATAAATTGGGAATGTGAACCAAAGGACATAGCTAACTGTTAGTGAATAAGATGATCGACGTTGATATGGAAAGTTAGTGTTACTTTTTTTCCAACTGTAAATCCGACATGTATTTTATTGCTATAAAACAGCCATAGCCACTGAGGTGCAAAATCAGAAAAATTAGATTGAAATAGGGCATGTATTAAGATGTTTTGATTTAATTTTGTTATAGCTGTAATATATCTTCGCTTGCAACTTCTATTACCTATCCGCTGTTGGTAATACTGTCAGAGTGTACCTATGGTTAAGTGGGTCCTGCCTATGGTAAAAATAACTATCCAATGCCTATCGTGTACTGTACATTCGTGTATATTCGTGTGCACCTTCTAATACCTGTCCGCTGTCGGTGTTTCAGCTGTTACTGTCTCTAAAAGTTTTTATTTAATGGTTGTAATACTGTTGACAGATGGCACGCGTGGTAAAAAAAAGAAAAAGAAAAAAAAACACCACCACTATCCGATGTCTAGTTCGTAAAGTCTGAACCACCCATTGATTCATGAATCTGATTTAAAAGTTTAAAGGCCACTCATGAATGACAGAGGCAAGGGACAGTGACATTGCCTTATCAAGCAGGACAATGTCGTAGAGACTGACCATATACACATATGATCAGCGCCCAAGCCCTCTCTCCATGCCAGCTAGAACCTTGGAGGGCCAGGCAATGGGTGCTGATGACTCAGCAGATAGACCTATAGGCTTAGCTCACAAGGATGGCGAGACTGCAGCGATAAAAGGAACTAACGAGTTTTTGCTGGACTCGAACCCCAGTCTGGCGATCACGAGGCAGAGACGTTACCACCTCGGCCACAACCCTATTTTACTATAGTCATTTGTTCCTTGGTGTTAAAATGATTCCTGCATATTGTGCAGTGATATTCTTTTACCCTATAGATCATCATTTGCACTAGCCTCCTGGCTAGTACAGTGGTAACGTGTTCGCCTAGCATTTGCACTGCAGCAGATCGATCCCCGCCCTAGTTTAAGCTGTTTAATGGGGAGGTCACTGACGTGGCTGGGCACCACAGGGGGAGTTGGGCTTGCCCGGCTGACGTTCTGGTGAGTATCTATTCTGATCAAACTGGACGTGAAACCAGACACCTTTAACCTTTAATGTGTAAACCAAATGCCAGGGTTCCTAGTGTATGAAGTGAATATGGCAGGTTTAAGATTTCCAATGTTATGTCCTGTACACCTGGATTTGATATTGGTGGCTATATTTCATTCCCTTCATATATGTAGCAGCGGCCCACACATTCTCTCTCTCTCTCTCTCTCTCTCTCTCTCTCTCTCTCTCTCTCTCTCTCTCTCTCTCTCTCTCTCTCTCACACACACACACATATATATATATATATGTAGCAGTTTCCCACACACCCTCTCTCTCTCTCTCTCTCTCTCTCTCTCTCTCTCTCTCTCTCTCTCTCTCTCTCTCTCTCTCTCTCTCATATATGTAGCAGTTTCCTACACACCCCCTCTCTCTCTCATATATGTAGCAGTTTCCTACATTCCCTCTCTCTCTCTCTCTCTCTCTCTCTCTCTCTCTCTCTCTCTCTCTCTCTTCCCCTCATGGTTTTCTTATATGTAGCAGTTTCCCACCTCTCTCTCTCTCTCTCTCTCTCTCTCTCTCTCTCTCTCTCTCTCTCTCTCTCTCTCTCTCTCTCTCTCTCTCTGCATGCTCTTCATATATGTAGTAGTTTCCCACACTTTCTCTCTCTCTCTCTCTCTCTCTCTCTCTCTCTCTCTCTCTCTCTCTCTCTCTCTCTCTGTCTTTGCGAAAGAGCAAATATAATAGAAAAGTTGTATTTTTAATGGCAGATTTCCTGGGAATGAAGAAAAGAACATCATATCAGAACAGGAAGGAAGCATGGGAAAATCCATATTACCAATATTAAATAATGGGGATGAAACACAAACTTAAAATAGTGATGAATGCACAGCGTTTAGTCAATAGTAACTCTAAAAGGAAAATTGAGTTCTTAGAAGAACTAACCCAAATTGAAACATTAGATATATTAAATATAAGTGAAACATGGTATTCCCAAGAGACTGGCAGTGATGACCAGATAAAGGGTTTCCAAACATATAGATCAGACAGAACAAATAGGAATCAAGGGGGAACCGCAATATATGGAAGAGACATAAATCAAGGAAAAGTCTGTGAAAAATACAGCAACACAAAATGTGAAATGATTGCGGTAGAATTTGAATTTGAACAACTAGTGAATATTGTAGTTTACAGACCCCCAAATACTAAGGAGTTTGACATAATAATAGAAAAAAAATAGATGATATATGTAGAAACCATAAAGACTGGAATATACTCCTATCCGGAGATTTTAACTTTCCTTTCGTGGATTGGGAAGAACGGATAGAAAAAAGTGGGTGTATATATTCATATAAAAAAGAGAGTAATAGTAGCGCAGAAGATAAGAAGCAATTTGAAAAGCTTCAATATATGCTATTAGAACGTAATATGCAACAAATAAACCACATTCCAACAAGATAGATCTAGTATTTGTGAATGAGATGAATTATGTTAAAGAAATAATAGTGTATAACACGAGAATTTCAGACCACAATGTCATAGAATTAATAGTCCATTCCAAAGCAAGTGATCGCAGAATTAATAAAAGCACAAAATGTTGGGAAGGATATGGAAAATATAATTTTTATAGTAAGAATATAAAGTGGTCAGAAATAAAAGAAGAACTGAACAAAGAATGGAAAAATGTATTCGTAAGTGATAATATACAGGTAAATACGGACATACTGTATAAAATACTGGAGAAAATTGTTGAAGAATATGTACAAAAAAAAAAAAAACAAAGAAAACAGACATGCATACCAAGAGACAGAAGGATCTTATTTCAGGAAATTAGAAAGTGGAAGAAAAATCTTGCAAAAGAAAGAAATGTGTGGAAAATGATGGAAATAAAAAGTAAGATAGAAAATGCAGAACAAAAGATTATACAATCGAAAGAAAATGAAAAAAGGGACTTAGAAGAAAGGACACTTCAAAATATAAAAAAAAAAAAAAAAACCGAAAGTACTTTATATATTAAGCAGATATTGTCAAGGCTATAAACGAAATTAAAAATGGATCGGCAGCCGGACCAGATGGAGTTCCAGCGATTTTGTTAAAAAAAACTGCACACCCTACCGCGAAGCCGCTTGCAATACTGCTAAGACAATGTGTAGATATGAGCGATAGATATGTTAAACATAAATTAGTATAAATAACCCCTATTGTCAAAAGTGGATCAAGACTTATTAGTCTAACATCACATATTATGAAAGTGTATGAGAGGGAAATAAAAAAGAAAATAATGAATCATTTGGTTAAAAATAATTTATTTAATATAGGTCAACACGGTTTTGTGCCCGGAAAAAGTACACAAACCCAACTGACAGCACACTATGAAAACATACAAAAATATGATAAATGAAAAAGACACAGATGTGATCTATCTAGATTTTGCAAAAACCTTTGACCAGGTAGACCATAATATATTAGAGAAAAAAATGAGAAAGCATAGTATTGTGGAAAGATAGGAAAATGGGTAAAAGAATTCTTGTAAAATAGAAAACATAGTGGTTGCAAATAACGAGAAATCAGATGAAGATCAGGTAATATCTGGTGTGCCACAAGGTACGGTATTAGCTGCACTGCTGTTTGCTATCATGATCTCAGACATAGACTGTGATGTTAAAAACTTTGTAGTGAGAAGTTTTGCCGATGACACAAGAATAAGTAGAGAAATTACTTGTGATGAAGATAGGAACTCAAGACAAAGAAATCTAAACAAAATATATGAATGGGCGGAGATAAATAGGATGGTGTTTAACTCCGATAGATTCGAATCAATAAATTATAGAAACAGAGAAGGCATGGTATATGCATACAAGGGACCTAATAACGAGACAATCACAAACAAGGAAGCAATTAAAGACCTTGGTGTAATGTTAAATAGGAATATGTTATGCAACGACCAAGTAGCAACACTGTTGGCTAAATGTAAAACAAAAATGGGAATGTTATTCAGACACTTTAAAACAAGAAAAGCTGAACACATTATTATGCTTTACAAAACTTATGTACGTAGTACACTCGAGTACTGCAATGTGATATGGTACCCACGCTACCAAAAGGATATTGCACAAATAGAGTGTACAAAGGTCCTATACTGCTAGAATAGAAGAAGTTAAGGACCTTGACTACTGGGAAAGACTGCAATTTTTAAAATTATACAGTCTAGAAAGGAGAAGAGAACGCTACATGATAATACAAGCAAGGAAACAAATCGAAGGAATTACTGAAAACATCATGGGGCTAAAAATATCAGAAAGAGCAAGCCGAGGTAGATTAATAGTGCCAAAAACTATACCAGGAAAACTAAGGAAGGCACACAAGACATTAATCCACAACGCACCAGCATCGATAATGCAGCGACTATTTAATGTGCTGCCAGCTCATCTAAGAAACATATCAGGAGTGAGCGTAGATGTGTTTAAGAATAAGCTCGATAAACACCTAAGATGCATCCCAGACCATCCAAGACTGGAAGATGCAAAATACACCAGAAGGTGCGTAAGCAACTCTGGTGGATATACGAGGTGCCTCACACTGAGGGACCTGGGGGAACCCAAACATAGAATAAAGCCTACCTGACACTTGCGCGCATTTTTGCCACGCTCTGGCACGCAAAAGTGGCACGCACTGGTGTTTTTCCCGCACTGTTCACGACCAGTTCACTCCAGTTCGCGCATCGTTCACGACAAGTTCACACGACGTTCACGCCATGGCACGAATTGGCACGCCTAGTTCACGAGAAGTTCACGACACGTTCACGCGAGTTCGTGCATCATTCCGCATCGTTCACGCATCGTTCACGCCAGTTCACGAATTGGCCACTCCATATAAAAACGGGGCTTCTCCAACCCGAGGACATTCTTGGATTGGCTTCGGACGAGACAACATGCTTACTGTCAGAGACACCATTGCATTGAGGAGAAGATACCTATACCTGGCAGCTGCTGTAGCATTTGTTGGAGTGCATCATAAAAGGCTGGCAAAGGAAAAGGAGAAACAAAAGCCAACCCTACCTCGAAGAAAGATACAAAGGAAAGTGTGGGTCAGGGAATGGTTAACCAGAAGGCAGTCGTTTGGACACTATGACAGTCTATTGACTGAACTCAACAAGGAAGATCCAAGGGGCTACAAAAATTACCTCAGAATCACACCTGACCTGTTTCAAGAGATGGTTGAGAAGTTAACCCTGCACCTCCTGAAGCAGTCCACCTTTACGTGTTAATTTGAAAAGTACAATTTTTTTTTCTTTTTAAAGAATAGAATATGTGAAAGTAAATTTCATATATTATATTATTTGAATTACATTCAAATAATATACGATATAAGTTCTTGCTGGGGTAAAAATAGTTAAGAATTCATGGCCGAAGAGGTTAGAAAGATCATTTTGTCACCAGTATAAATGCAGAAATTGTTGTATGAAGAAAATCAACGAGAAATGTCATCGAAGATAAAAGCAAAAATATTATTTTGGAAATATTGCTGTACAGGAAATTACATTTAATATTTCTCGGGAAAGAGGAAGAGTTATTCGCGTGTGTACTTCAATCGAGAATAACAGAGTAATTGTGACTTTTATGAAATTCTTTTGTATATTTGTCGAACATATGATTTGGGTGATGTATCTTGAATCATTATTTATTTTATTACGCAAAATAATAGACATTTCGTGATTATTTGAATTCCTGACATTAAACAAATATGAAACTACTGTATATGCTTCAATTAACATATAAATGTATTTGTTTTATAATATATATATATATATATATATATATATATATATATATATATATATATATATATAGTATTGTCATTTCAGTAACAGGGAGTTTCACAACCTTCATTCTTCATTTATTGGTGATAGCATCATCATTAGCTGATATTCATACCATTTTTCCTTTTCCTTGGGAGAAATTGCTATTGGTTTTTCAGTTGCTATTTTTATTATTATTATTATTATTATTATTATTATTACTTGCTAAGCTACAACCCTAGTTGGAAAAGCAGAATGCTACAAGCCCAGCTGCCCCAACAGGGAAAATAGCCCAGTGAGAAAAGGAAATAAGGAAAAATAAAATATTCTAAGAAGAGTGACAACATTGAAATAAATATCTCCCATATAAAGTATAAAAACTTTAACAAAACAAGAGGAAGAGAAACGAGATAAAATAGTGTGCCCGGGTGTACCCTCAAGCAAGAGAACTCTAATCCAAGACAGTGGAAGACCATGGTACAGAGGCTATGGCACTACCCAAGACTAGAGAACAATGGTTTGATGTTGGAGTGTCCTTCTCCTAGAAGAGTTGCTTACCATAACTAAAGAGTCCCCCCTCCCCTTATCAAGAGGAAAGTGGCAGGATTTAATTAGGGTCATTGGTAGGAATGACAGTATCCCAATCCTTCGTGTTTAAGGTTGTGGTGGCCGATATGGTAACGTCCCTGACTGGTGAACGCCAGATTCTGATTCGAGTCCCGCTCAGACGTTGGTGTCTTTGGTCGCTGTAACTTCACCATCCTTGTGAGCTAAGGATAGGAGATTTGGGAACTTGTAGGTCTATCAGCTGAGTCATCAGCAGCCATTGCCTGTACCTCCTTGGTCATAGTTTAGGTGGAGAGGGGACTTGGCCGCTGATCATATGTGTATATGGACAGTTTGTAGGGCATTGTCCTGCTTGATAGGGCAACCTCACTGTCCATTGCAACTGCCATTCATGAGTTTCCTTTGAACCTTTATAGCCAGATATATCATGGGGACATCACTAGCTGGAATGATTTTGTTGGCTTTTTACAATGATACTGAAGTCTCTGAATGGGCTTTGCACCCCGCTTCTTAGGTTTACCTGGGCATTGAACGGCTTCCCCAGCACCAGCGCCTTATCTTATTGCCCAGATCTCTGTAACTAAAATCTGAAAATCGAATTTATTGTTATTATTATTATTATTATTATTATTGTTGTTGTTGTTGTTTATTGTTATTGTTGTTGTTGTTGTTCTTATTATTATTATTATTATTATTATTATTATTATTATTATTACTTGCTAAGCTAGAACCCTAGTTAGAAAAGCAAGATACTATAAGCCCAAGGGCTCCAACCGGGAAAATAGCCCAGAGAGGAAAGGAAATAAGTAAACTACAAGCGAAGTAATTAACAATTAAAATGAAATATTTTAAGAACAGTTACATTTTTTTTCTTTTAAATCTTTCATATATAAACTATAAATTTTTTGAGAAAAATTAACCCCGTTTTATAAGCATTAAGGCCATTATTTCTAGAAAAAAAGATTTAATTTGACATTTCACGGTTTTGCTCCCTCTTTGTAGTGCCAACAGTGAATGTCAATCATTGTCATATTTTAGAAATTGTTTTTGAATGGTTTCCGTAACTCAATCAGAGCTTGACGCATTATCAATCGATAAAACGAAGATAGAAACCAGTGACATTTATAAAGAATTTTATATTCATCAATCCCTCAAGGTATTGTGTCATTCAGATATGTTGATATTATCCAACCTTTAATGTGAGGTTCGATAAATAATTATTATGATGAGAGAAGTCAATTCCGGGGACGAGATTTGTTTTCAAATGCAGCCATATTTATCATTTTGAATCGG
The DNA here is from genome assembly GCF_036898095.1 of Palaemon carinicauda. Classification (NCBI taxonomy): domain Eukaryota; kingdom Metazoa; phylum Arthropoda; class Malacostraca; order Decapoda; family Palaemonidae; genus Palaemon; species Palaemon carinicauda. The sequence continues at coordinate 36,614,732 of NC_090757.1, read as the reverse complement.
AGGAGGAAGAAAAGTATTTTTTTTCAAAGCATATTCATTAACTAATTGGACATTTTTTAAGTTGAATTAATTTTATTGTATGATTTTGACTGCATAAATTGCCTAATTTAAGAGAGATTAGAAAATCTTAACTTGAATTATTCTAGAGTCGCATGTTTGAGTGGCTAAATTGAAAGTTTTTAAGTTTTTAAGTTTGATTGACTTTGGAAGTTGGGACATAAAAGAAATCCGAGAGAGACAGAAAAAAAGAGGAATTGATGGAAAGAGTGCGAGCAGTGATTAAAGGGGAATCGGAGAGTCATCCGTTATTTCTGAATGTGCCTCGTGAGAAGTTTTTTTTTAGAAAATTATATTTTATATTGTGCTTACGAGAAGAGGTGAGGGGAATTTTGTGCACGGGTAGTTCTTCCTCCCTCTTTAATTAATTGAGCTATCCATATTGTACATGCAAATCCGTATGCAGGACATTTAGGGATTGATAGAACATTAAGGAGAGCACGCGAATCCTTCTTTTGGTTAGGAATGACAAAATCTATAGAGAATTATATAAAAGGTTCTCATGCTTGTAACTGTTTCAAAGAACATAAAAACACTGTATCGGAAGCCAGAAAGTGGCCTGTGATACCTATTAAATTTTATAGAGTGCATATGGATGTAGTAGGACCATTTCCTACTGGTTCAACACAACATAAATATATATGTGTATTTGTGGATGCATTTACTCGGTACATTCATACTTACGCAATGTTGGATAAATCTGCAAATTCATTAGCGCAGGCGCTGTGCTCTTTCATTACTAGGTTTGGTTGCCCGAAAATTTTGATGTGATAATGGTCTTGAGTTTATAAATAAGATGGTGAAATCGGCCACGGACTTGATGAAAATTGAACACTTTTCAGTGACCGCATATATGCCTTCAGCAAATGGCTTAGCGGAATCGCATAATAGGGAAGTAGTGCGGATTTTACGTTACTTAGGGGCTGATGACCCCCTTCATTGGCACGCCATGCTTCCTACAGCTGAGCTAGCTTTGAACATTGCATATAATGCTTCGCTCAGGGACACGCCTTTCTTTTTAGTGTATGGACAGGATCCTGTGTTACCATATACGGTACTCATTAATTCACAACAATTGCCAAATTATTCAATTGAGCAATACTGTGTATATTTATTAAATCTATTAAGGACAGTAATGAACACCACTGAAAGGTTTTTGAAAAGAGCTAATGAAAAACACAGCTCAAAGTATGATAGTCGCACCGGTAAAAGTATTTGTGGGCGATCGTGTGTAATTGAAACGATTACAAGCTAGGAAATACAAAATAGAGCCGGCATATTTGGGTCCGTACCGAGTAAAGATGGTTAAGTCTAACACACTTGTGATACAAAGCATTATTAATGGCGCAGTGTCTGAACATCATCAGGCACACATACATGTGGTGCCTGATGAGGTGGTTTTCAAAAGTGTTCCTCCTTACCCCCTGCATACGTGACATTCCTCGAGTTGATGAGTAGAATGTTTTCTTCCTTTGCTGTTGTTGTTGTTTGAACAGACCTCATTTCTTCTTTTCACGTGTTTTAAATAACTTGATGATAACAATGTGTTCTTATGTTGATGCTTAATGTATACCTAAAATGTTGTTGTAATTTTGCTGAGTGTGGCAGTACGTATAACATTGCTGAGTGAACCTAAAAACAATCAGAGGTTAAATAGGTCAAGTGAGATCCATCAGGCGGATGTTGTATTATTCATGTATTTATATGATTCCTGGTTGGTGGGGCCGGGGCGGGAGAGATTAAAGTTCATCCTTGAGGATAGGCAGTGTTGGTGAATGTGTAGATGTGAATACCTTATACTTAATGTTATAAGAGAAGGGGGGGAAGATGAATCATTTTCTCGGAAAAACGCCTAGTGGCCACCGATTGAAAGTTGCAAGTGCAAGTATTGTAGTGATTTAAATAAATGGCGAAACGGTAGTGGTGAGTTGTGTTGCGAAATTGTGCCATAAACCCGGACAAGTAAAATCGAAGGATGAAGGAATATCTATTCCTACCCCTGTCCCGCCCAAAAAGCCCGTATTGCCCACAACCAGAGGGAGGTTATTGATGAGGTTGTGTAAAACTGATGTTATGATTTTTTTTCGCTTTGGGTATTCTGTATTTTAGCTTCAGAGGTCTTAAGAATGAGTGGAATTATTTATATTGTATTGTCTACATTTTTTCATGCAATATTTCATTTCAAATTTTTTTTTGAGGAAGATGTGTTAATTTTGGGGGTGATTTATATATATATATATATATATATATATATATATATATATATATATATATATATATTTCATTTCTGTTTTGTACATCCCATGCCTATCCTGGGTCAGTGTCTCCTCCATATATCATAGACTAGCGAGGGCGAGTGCGCACCTCCTCCCGGAGTGAAGAGCTTGGGGGGGGGGGAGGGAGAGTAATGTCCTAATTCATGTATGTAAATGTGTTGTACGTCAAGGTAAATGAATTCTTTAATCATGAGAATTCCACAAAAACCTATAACGCAGCATGTTATTGTAGCAAGATTGCATTTTGATAGTGAAGGGTGTTTAGTTGCCTTTGGGCGCTCGAGTGCACAAGGCTAGCTGTGTACGTGTACTTACGAACGAACCTTTTGTATCAAATGAAGAAAACCCATATTCCGACGTCTCATTATCCGTCTACATGGGTCACACTTTTAATCTGCTTCTTTGTTCGTATTGAGATGAAAGTAAACTATATGATTAATCTTCATATAAAGGATTTAAGAATCGTGGAAATTTTGTGAAATATTAAAAAAAATAATTAGAACTATTATGAAATTACAAAATCATACATAAAAGTTTGTATAGATTTTAAAATGAAAATAAAAATAACTTGCCCATTTTCTTGTTCAAATATCCTACTCCAAATGGTCAGAGGCCAGATAATAAGTAGCATAATGTCCAGAGCAACTATTGATATCATTCTTGTCATAATACAAAGTATATTCAAAATACGACGTATCCAAATAGAAAAAAAAAAAAGATCACTTCCAATACCTTAATACCCCAGCTTTACGGTGGGTTGTGCCCGGTGGCACATAGAATTAAAGGATTCAAATAGATTGGAGGGAAAGTGGTTGATGCATGGGGAATTGCAAGAGAAAACTGCCCTACATAAATTGATAATCCTAAAAGCTTCGTTAAAAGCAATCCACGAACAAACTGCATTAAATTTTAATGGCAGGTGTTAACATTCAACCAAGGTAATGCAAAATAGGCAAATAATTTTTTTTTTTTTTTTTTTTTTTTCACATTGGTTATATTCTGATCTTGACAGTTATTCTTTGCCTGGAGACATATCCTCTTAGCGGAAAAGCTCAGAATTCCTGAGGGGAAATCTATTGTAATGGAAATATGAATTTGTAACAATTAATCAACCAGAAATCTCATAGAACGTTGTGATTGGCATTTCGTCAACTAATATTCAAAAATAGGAATCAACAGTAACGATAAGACTGTTTACTGAGAGAGAGAGAGAGAGAGAGAGAGAGAGAGAGAGAGAGAGAGAGAGAGAGAGAGAGAGAGAATGTGTGTGCGCATTCATTACAGTTAAAGGTTTTAAAGGCCACTCATGAGGCAAGGGACAGTGACATTATCCTATCAGGCAGGACAATGCCCTAGAGACTGACCATATATACATATGATCAGCGCCCAAGCCCCCCTCTTCATCCAAGCTAAGACCAAGTAAGGCCAGGCAATGGCGGCTGATGAGTGCTTAGATCAGCAGCACAAGCAGTTTCAGCCATCACACCAAATGACCAAATCACTACAAAAGAAGGAAGTTTTGTATTTACTCTTAGTTTATTATATTACCTGTGTAATGTAATTAATCAAGTAGATTTTGTGCTGGGCTGTTTTTATATGTTTTTTTTTTTTAATATGAAAAGGGGAATTAAGCGAAACTAGTTTTGGGAGAGGAAATTGTGGTGTACTTGGAAAGGATTTGAAGAATAATTGTTCCTTTGCATAAAGGGAAAAGTATTTGAATAAAGATATGTATTGGATATGTGCTTAGAAAGTATCTAAATGAGAGAGAAAAACAATGAGAAAGGCTTGAGGGAGAGGTTAGCATTTGATAAAATGTTGGTGAAAAGTTTTGAGAAAATTAAATGAGTTTCAAATAACACGAACATCAAATGTTTATGGTAGAACTTAAATGACGTATACCAACATCAAATATTGATTGTAGAACTGATAGATTTTAGTTTTTATTTGGAAAATGTGTAGAAATTATAATATGTAGACGCTCGCTTGGAAGATTAAAGTATAAGTTTGTATAATCAAACTGTAATTAACAATTCAACGTTTATACGAGCAAATGCTCATGGTAAGACTTTCAATCTTGGCTTATGAACATTTCCTTGGATTATATAAATGAAAGACACTGAGAACCGAATATGAGATGCAAGACCTACTTATTTTGTACCAGAAAATAACATCAACTGAAGATAGAACGGTTGATGTTTGACGATTATTCAGTATTCATCAACGATGATAGAAAGGGCGGTACAAGTATACTGGGTTTTGGAAGTTTATGCTCGTAGGATTTGGGATCCCTGAAAAAGGACTCCAGAAAGTGTTGATCTACGTAGTTTGGATGGCATGTTCCTGAAAAGAGCAGAATAATAGGAAGAGGTAAACCATTGATTGAAGAATACAGGAAGGTGTTGGATGTTTTAGGGTTGTTGTGGCCTGATTGGTAACGTCTCTGCCTGGCGTTTGGCAGTCGGGGGTTCGAGTTCCGCTCAGTCTCGATGGTGCCATTAGTGTCTGCAACATTACTATTCTTGTGAGCTAAGGTTGGAGGGTTTAGGGGAGCCTATAGGACTATCTGCTGAGTCATCAGCAGCCATTGCCTGGCCCTCCTTGTTCCTAGCTTGGATAGAGAGGGGGCATGGATGCTGATCATATTTATATATGGTCAATCTCTAGGGCATTATCCTGTTTGCTGGGGCAATGTCGATGTCCCTTGCCCTGCCATTCATGAGCGGCCTTTAAGCCATTAAACATTTAAGGTTCCGAAGTAAGAGGGAGGCAAGACTCCAACGTATGAATGCATTCTATAGCTCACTTATCTATGTAAATACAGATCAGTTGTTAAATGCAAGAATTATTATAAAACAATAGAAAGTTGGTTTTAGATGAACTTTAAGATTATGTTCATGTTTGTAAAGACTGAGGGTTGATATATAAAGTGCGGAGCCGTGAATTGTGAGGAAAATTAAGACATGGAGGGGGAACCTTTTTTTTTTTTTTTATCTGTGTAAAGAAATGTACCATAATGGGTTTTGTTACTTGTTTTCATTTGAGGAGAATTAAAGAGGGTACTGTAGGTTATTCTAGAATTGAAGAAATGGTGGTAAGTTGGAAAGAAAAGACATAAGTGAAAGTGTTAGAAAGTGAGAAAAGGTATTATTTATGCTAATAGGGTTGGATCACTGCGAATCATTTGGGATTGTGGTGGCCGATGTGGTAATGTCCCTGACTGGTGATCTCCAGACAGAGGGTCGATTCCACACAAACTCGTTCGTTTCTTTGATCACTGTAACCTCACCATTCTTGTGAGCTAAGGATTTATTGTTTTGGGAGCTTATAGGTATATCTACTGAGTCATCAGTAGCCATTGCCAGCCCTCCTTTTGTGCTTGTTTGGGTGGAAAGGGGACTTGGGCGCTGATCATATGTGTATATGGTCAGTCTCTAGGGCATTCTCCTGCTAGATAGGGCAATATCACTGTCCCTTTCCCCTGGCATTCATGAGCGACCTTTAAACCTTTAAAGTGTATGGAGATCACATAATACCGTTGAGGTTTTAGCCTTGGTTTATCGAATAGAATAATGTTGCAGTGGCTGCAATAATAGATAACCCTTAGTATTCGTATTGTGACGAGCCGAGAGAAGGTTGTGACTCAAAGGCAGGATGAAAGCAACTGAGTCACTTTTATATCAGAACATCACTTTATATATACATCAGTTGTGGGCAAAAAGGCCATAACATATAACAGGCTGTTTCCTGTTCAACCAACAACGGTTTCTGTTAACAGTTAACGGTGAGAAAAGCAGACGTGTTTATTCAGGTCCCTATCAGTGCGAGGGGAGAGCGAAGATACAAAGGAGACTATATACAAAAAAGAGAAATGTCGTTACTATGTACGATCGTGTGACACACGGTTGGTACAGTATAGATGGAAATAACCTGTGTAATATAGATAAATTGGTCTAAAATTCATTTACCCATGGGAATTATGTGCAACGTTTTGTTTATAAACGTTTATTCTAAAGTCAACTTCGAAAAGTGTTCCTTTGGCCTGAGTCGATGCTTCTAGTAAGACTACATGAAATACTGGCTCTGAAACTTCAGTATATATCCGAGGCATAAATATTTATACTGGTGGTTTGCCAGTATTTTATTTTTTATTTTTACCTTTGATGAAATCTGAAAATGCCAATGAAGAAATTAGACTTCTCATAATCTTGAACATCAAAGGATGCAGTGATGTTTGTTAATCTCAGGACCGTCAAAAGTGGTAGTCATCTTTTTAAGTCTGGGGACATGAAGGAAGGAGAGAGAGAGAGAGAGAGAGAGAGAGAGAGAGAGAGAGAGAGAGAGAGAGAGAGAGATGAGCAAACTTTAATGTATCTCCTGCTTAGAGATAGTTCATCAGACTTTCCTGGTCCTTGTGGGGGCAACACTGAATTTAAAATTTTAGACAGATGTGTTAAAATCCTTCCTGAGCATTATCTATATCCTTTCATCTCCTTGACGTTTGTATTTATATTTAGAAATTGTGTTTGAACTTCTTTTTTGTCGCATCACGCCAATTTTTTTTCATGGGTTAATGTTGTTAGTTTTACTTATTAAGATTGAACCATTCAAAGACATAACAGCTAGAGCCATCACGAATTACTGTTTTCTACACAAGGACCCAAAACACTTAAGAAACTTGAAACATTCAAAGACATAACAGATATTGCCATGATGAATTATATTTTATTTTTCATAAGGACCCAAAACACTGAAGAAACTTAGAAAATTCAAAGACATAACACCTATAATAATTATAAATTATATTTTCTTTCCTAAGGACCCAAAACACTTAAGAAACTTGAAACATTCAAAGACATAACAGATATAGCCATGATGAATTTGTTTTTCATAAGGACCCAAAACACTGAAGAAACTTGAAATATTCAAAGACATAACAGATATTGCCATGATGAATTATATTTTGTTTTTCATAAGGACCCAAAACACTGAAGAAACTTAAAACATTCAAAGACATAACAGATATTGCCATGATGAATTATATTTTGTTTTTCATAAGGACCCAAAACACTGAAGAAACTTGAAACATTCAAAGACACAACAGATATAGCCATGATGAATTATATTTTATTTTTCATAAGGACCCAACACACTGAAGAAACTTGAAACATTCAAAGACAACAGATATAGCCATGATGTATTATATTTTATTTTTCATAAGGACCCAAAACACTGAAGAAACTTGAAACATTCAAAGACATAACAGATATTGCCATGATGTATTATATTTTATTTTTCATAAGGACCCAAAACACTGAAGAAACTTGAAACATTCAAAGACACAACAGATATTGCCATGATGTATTATATTTTATTTTTCATAAGGACCCAAAACACTGAAGAAACTTGAAACATTCAAAGACACAACAGATATTGCCATGATGTATTATATTTTATTTTTCATAAGGACCCAAAACACTGAAGAAACTTGAAACATTCAAAGACACAACAGATATAGCCATGATGTATTATATTTTGTTTTTCATAAGGACCCAAAACACTGAAGAAACTTGAAACATTCAAAGACATAACAGATATTGCCATGATGTATTATATTTTATTTTTCATAAGGACCCAAAACACTGAAGAAACTTGAAACATTCAAAGACACAACAGATATAGCCATGATGAATTATATTTTATTTTTCATAAGGACCCAACACACTGAAGAAACTTGAAACATTCAAAGACAACAGATATAGCCATGATGTATTATATTTTATTTTTCATAAGGACCCAAAACACTGAAGAAACTTAAAACATTCAAAGACTTAACATATATAGCCATGACGAATTACATGTGTTTTTCCTAAGGACCCCAAGCAATATGGAAACTAATTGAATTTAATACCTTCCTCTATTATAATTGGTTAAGCTTTATTTAGTTCTTTTTTTTTTTTTTTTTTTTTTTTTTTTTTTTTTTGTAGCAACAGAATTGCCAGTTTTCATTTCTTTAGCTTTGTTTAATCATTATATGCAGTATAGGAATCGATGTCTTTTTTTTAAACGTTTCAAAGTAGCCTTCATCTGCTTACGAAAAGTGTAAACATTCATCTTCGCCTAATTGTTTAACCTCATCATTTGGAGACGCACAATCTAAATTTGGAGATCTTAGACGGCTCAGTAAATAAGCTTATTGCCATTTGTTGTATTAATTTAGTTTTTCTTTTTTGTGTGTGTTTGGAAGTATTTTAAGTTACATATTTAATTGTAATTACTGTTAGCCCATTAACGCTACAAGTATATAAGATTTAACAGTTATGGACTTTTAAAGGTTTAAAGTCCACTCATGAAGGGCTGAAGTAAGGATCAGTGACATTGCCATAGCAAGCAGAGTAATGCCCTAAAGGCTGACCATATATCATATATAAGCGCCCAAGCCCACTCTCTACCCAAGCTAGGACCAGGGAGGGCCAGGTAATGGCTACTAATGAATCAGCAGGTAAACCTATAGACTCTCTCAAACCCCCCATCCTTAGCTCACCAGAATGGTAAGGTTGAAGACACTAATGGAACTAACGAGTTTGAGCGGGGCTCGAACTCCAGTCTGACGTTCATCAATCAGGGACGTTACCAATAAGGCCACAATAACAAGATGTGACGTCACTCACGAACTTTATCGTTAAATTTTGACACGTCACAATGATCTGACAGTTCAGGACACCAGAACAGTCTGTTCATGCATGATTAACATAACGATTTTTTATAACAAAAACTACGAAATGTATAATCGATATATAATGAATATTATTATTCCCTCGGCTTCTTGGTTAAGCATGAAGAAATTTTTAATCAAGTTTATTTTTCTGAAGTTTT
>NC_090757.1:36600523-36603023 GCF_036898095.1 Palaemon carinicauda | reverse complement strand
CTCTCTCTCTTTGCGATAGAGCAAAGATAATAGAAAAGTTGGGTTTTTTAATGGCCGAATTCCTGGAAATGAAGAAAAGAACATCATATCAGAACAGGAAGGAAGTTGGGAAAATATGAAGGAAGCATGGGAAAATCCATATTACCAATATTAAATAATGGGGATGAAACACAAACTATAATAGTGATGAATGCACAGCGTTTAGTCATGAGTAACTCTAAAAGGAAAATAAAGTTCTTAGAAGAACTAACCCAAATTGAAAAAATAGATATATTAAGTATAAGTGAAACATGGTATTCCCAAGAGACTGCAAGTGATGACCAGATAAAGGGTTTCCAAACATATAGATCAGACAGAAAAAATAGGAATCAAGGGGGAACCGCAATATATGGAAGAGACATAAATCAAGGAAAAGTCTGTGAAAAATACAGCAACACAGAATGTGAATTGATTGCGGTGGAATTTGAATTTGAAAAACTAGTGAATATTGTAGTTTACAGACCCCAAAATACTAAGGAGTTTGACATAATAATAGCAAAAAATAGATGATATATGTAGAAACCATAAAGACTGGAATATACTCCTATCCGGATATTTTAACTTTCCTTTCGTGGATTGGAAAGAACGGATAGAAAAAAGTGGGTGTATATATTCATATAAAAAAAGAGAGTAATAGAAGCGCAGAAGATAAGAAGCAATTTGAAAAGCTTCAATATATGCTATTAGAACGTAATATGCAACAAATAAACCATATTCCAACAAGAAAGGAAAATGTCCTAGATCTAGTATTTGTGTATGAGGTGAATTATGTTAAAGAAATAGTGTATAACACGGGAATTTCAGACCACAATGTCATAGAATTAATAGTCCATTCCAAAGCAAGTGATCACAGAGATAATCAAAGCACAAAACGTTGGGAAGGATATGGAAAATATAATTTTTATAGTAAGAATATAAAATGGTCAGAAATAAATGAAGAACTGAACAAAGAATGGAAAAATGTATTCGTAAGTGATAATATATCAGGTAAATACGGACATACTGTACAAAAGACTGGAGAAAATTGTTGAAAAATGTGTAACAAAAAAATAAATAAATAAATAAACAACAGACATGCATACCAAGAGACAGAAGGATCTTATTTCAGGAAATTAGAAAGTGGAAGAAAAATCTTGCAAAAGAAAAAAATGTGTGGAAAATGATGGAAATAAAAAGTAAGATAGAAAATGCAGAACAAAAGATTATACAATCGAAAGAAAATGAAAAAAGGGACTTAGAAGAAAGGACACTTCAAAATATAAAAAAAAAAAACCGAAAGTACTTCACTCCTATGCAAAAAAGATGAATAAAGGGAGATTAGAAATAGGCTCTCTAAGAATTGAAGGCCGGTTAACGAGAAAAAAAAAAAGGAAATATGCAACATATTAGCAGAAAAATATAAGAGTGAGTTCATGCCAAGAATTGCGAATGAGAATAATGGAACAGAAATGAGAGAAGAAAATGTTGAATATCTAACGGATATAGATATTAATGAAGCAGATATTGTCAAGGCTATAAACGAAATTAAAAATGGATCGGCAGCCGGACCAGATGGAGTTCCAGCGATTTTGTTAAAAAAAAAAAAAAAAAAAAAAAAAAAAAAAAAAAAAAAAAAAAAAAAAAAAACCACACTATCGCGAAGCCGCTTGCAATACTGCTAAGACAAAGTGTAGATATGAGCGAGATATATGTTAAACGTAAATTAGCTTATATAACCCCTATTGTCAAAAGTGGATCAAGACTAGAGGCAAGCAATTATAGACCTATTAGTCTAACATCACATATTATTAAAGTGTATGAGAGGGTAATAAAAAAGAAAATAATGAATCATTTGGTTAAAAATTATATATTTAATATAGGTCAACACGGTTTTGTGCCCGGAAAAAGTACACAAACCCAACTGATAGCACACTATGAAAATATGCAAAAATATGATAAATGAATAATACACAGATGTGATCTATCTAGATTTTGCAAAAGCCTTTGACCAGTTAGACCATAATATATTATGGAAAAAAATGAGAAAGCATAGTATTGTGGAAAGATAGGAAAATGGGTAAAAGAATTCCTGTAAAACAGAAAACAGATAGTGGTTGCAAATGACGAGAAATCAGATGAAGATCAGGTAATATCTGGCGTGCCACAAGGTACGGTATTAGCTGCACTGCTGTTTGTTATCATGATCTCAGACATAGACTGTGATGTTCAAAACTCTGTAGTGAGAAGTTTTGCCGATGACACAAGAATAAGTAGAGAAATTACTTGTGATGAAGATAGGAACTCACTACAAAGAAATCTAAACAAAATATATGAATGGGCGGAGATAAATAGGATGGTATTTAACTCTGATAAATTCGAATCAATAAATTATAGAAACAGAGAAGGCATGGTATATGCATACAAGGGACCTAATAACGAGACAATCACAAACAAGGAAGCAATTAAAAACCTTGGTGTAATG
>NC_090757.1:36590523-36595523 GCF_036898095.1 Palaemon carinicauda | reverse complement strand
AGTACCAGACAAGATCTGAAGCTGTCAGGAATGGATAAATACACTCCAGTACCAGGCATGATCTGAAGCCGTCAGGAATGGATAAATACACTCCAGTACCAGGCATGATCTGAAGCCGTCAGGAATGGATAAATACACTCCAGTACCAGGCATGATCTGAAGCTGTCAGGAATGGATAAATACACTCCAGTACCAGGCATGATCGGAAGCCGTCAGGAATGGATAAATACACTCCAGTACCAGGCATGATCTGAAGCTTTCAGGAATGGATAAATACACTCCAGTACCAGGCATGATCTGAAGCCGTCAGGAATGGATAAATACACTCCAGTACCAGGCATGATCTGAAGCCGTCAGGAATGGATAAATACACTCCAGTACCAGGCATGATCTGAAGCCGTCAGGAATGGATAAATACACTCCAGTACCAGGCATGATCTGAAGCCGTCAGGAATGGATAAATACACTCCAGTACCAGGCATGATCTGAAGCCGTCAGGAATGGATAAATACACTCCAGTACCAGGCATGATCTGAAGCCGTCAGGAATGGATAAATACACTCCAGTACCAGGCATGATCTGAAGCCGTCAGGAATGGATAAATACACTCCAGTACCAGGCATGATCTGAAGCCGTCAGGAATGGATAAATACACTCCAGTACCAGGCATGATCTGAAGCTTTCAGGAATGGATAAATACACTCCAGTACCAGGCATGATCTGAAGCCGTCAGGAATGGATAAATACACTCCATGAAGCCGTCAGGAATGGATAAATACACTCCAGTACCAGACATGATCTGAAGCTGTCAGGAATGGATAAATACACTCCAGTACCAGGCATGATCTGAAGCTGTCAGGAATGGATAAATACACTCCAGTACCAGGCATGATCTGAAGCTTTCAGGAATGGATAAATACACTCCAGTACCAGGCATGATCTGAAGCCGTCAGGAATGGATAAACACACTCCAGTACCAGACATGATCTGAAGCTGTCAGGAATGGATAAATACACTCCAGTACCAGACATGATCTGAAGCTGTCAGGAATGGATAAATACACTCCAGTACCAGGCATGATCTGAAGCTGTCAGGAATGGATAAATACACTCCAGTACCAGGCATGATCTGAAGCTTTCAGGAATGGATAAATACACTCCAGTACCAGGCATGATCTGAAGCCGTCAGGAATGGATAAACACACTCCAGTACCAGACATGATCTAAAGCCGTCAGGAATGGATAAACACACTCCAGTACCAGACATGATATGAAGCCGTCAGGAATGGATAAACACACTCCAGTACCAGACATGATCTGAAGCCTCCAGGAATGGATAAATACACTCCAGTACCAGACATGATCTGAAGCCGTCAGGAATGGGTAAATACACTCAGTACCAGTCATGCTCTGAAGCCGTCAGGAATGGATAAATACACTCCAGTAACAGACATGATCTGAAGCCGTCAGGAATGGATAAATACACTCCAGTAACAGACATGATCTGAAGCCGTCAGGAATGGATAAATAAACTCCAGTATCAGACATGATCTGAAGCCGTCAGGAATGGATAAATACACTCCTGTACCAGACATGATATTAAGCCGTCAGGAATGGATAAATACACTCCAGTACCAGACATGATATTAAGCCGTCAGGAATGGATAAATACACTCCTGTACCAGACATGATATTAAGCCGTCAGGAATGGATAAATACACTCCAGTACCAGACATGATATTAAGCCGTTAGGAATGTTTAAATACTCCAGTACCAGACATGATCTGAAGCTGTCAGAAATGTATAAATACACTCCAGCACCAGACATGATCTGAAGTCTTCAGGAATGGATAAATACATTCCAGTACCAGTCATGATCTGAAGCTATCAGGAATGGATAAATACACTACAGTACCTGACATGATGTAAAACTATCAGGAATGGATAAATACACTCCAGTACCAGGCATGATCTGAAGCCGTCAGGAATTGATAAATATACTCCAGTACCAGACATAATCTGAAGCCGTCAGGAATGGATAAATACACTCCAGTGCCAGACGTGATCTAAGGCCGTCAGGAATGGATAAATACATTCCTGTTCCAGACATAATCTGAAGCCGTCGGAAATGGATAAATACACTCCAGGACCAGACATGATCTGAAGCCGTCAGGAATGGATAAACACACTCCAGTACCAGACTTGATCTGAAGCCTTCAGGAATGGATAAACACACTCCAGTACCAGACATGATCTGAAGCCGTCAGTAATGGATAAACACACTCCAGTACCAGACATGATCTGAAGCCGTCAGGAATGCATAAACACACTCCAGTACCAGACATGATCTAAAGCCGTCAGGAATGGAAAAGTGCAATCCTGTACCAGACATTATATGAAGCCGTCAGGAATGGGTAAATACACTCCAGTACCAGGCATGATCTGAAGCCTTCAGGAATGGATAAACACACTCCAGTACCAGACATGATCTGAAGCCGTCAGTAATGGATAAATACACTCCTGTACCAGACATGATATGAAGCCTTCAGGAATGGATAAATACACTCCAGTACCAGACATGATCTAAAGCCTTCAGGAATGGATAAATACACTCCAGTACCAGACATGATCTAAAGCCTCCAGGAATGGATAAATAAACTCCAGTACCAGACATGATCTGAAGCCATCAGGAATGGATAAATACACTCCAGTACCAGACATGATCTGAAGCCTTCAGGAATGGATAAATACACTCCAGTACCTGACATGATGTGAAGCTATCAGGAATGGATAAATACACTCCAGTACCTGACATGATGTGAAACTATCAGGAATGGATAAATACACTCCAGTACCAGGCATGATCTGAAGCCGTCAGGAATTGATAAATATACTCCAGTACCAGACATGATCTGAAGCCTCCAGGAATGGATAAATAAACTCCAGTACCAGACATGATCTAAAGCCGTCAGGAATGGAAAAATACAATCCTGTACCAGACATGATATGAAGCCGTCAGGAATGGATAAATACACTCCAGTACCAGGCATGCTCTAAAGCCTACAGGAATGGATAAATAAACTCCAGTACCAGACATGATCTAAAGCCGTCAGGAATGGAAAAATACAATCCTGTACCAGACATGATATGAAGCCGTCAGGAATGGATAAATACACTCCAGTACCAGACATGATCTAAAGCCTCCAGGAATGGATAAATAAACTCCATTACCAGACATGATCTAAAGCCGTCAGGAATGGAAAAATACAATCCTGTACCAGACATGATATGAAGCCATCAGGAATGGATAAATACACTCCAGTACCAGACATGATCTGAAGCGTCAGGAATGGATAAATACACTCCAGTACCAGACATGATCTGAAGCCTCAGGAATGGATAAATACACTCCAGTACCAGACATGATCTGAGCCGTCAGGAATGGATAAATACACTCCAGTACCAGACATGATCTGAAGCCGTCAGGAATGGATAAATACACTCCAGTACCAGACATGATCTGAAGCCGTCAGGAATGGATAAATACACTCCAGTACCAGACATGATCTGAAGCCGTCAGGAATGGGTAAATACACTCCAGTACCAGACATGATCTGAAAGCCGTCAGGAATGGATAAATACACTCCAGTACCAGACATGATCTGAAAGCCGTCAGGAATGGATAAATACATTCCAGTACCAGACATGATCTGAAGCCGTCAGGAATGGATAAATACATTCCAGTACCAGACATGATCTGAAACCGTCAGGAATGGATGAATACACTCCAGTACGAGACATGATCTGAAGCCGTCAGGAATGGATAAATACACTCCAGTACCAGACATGATCTGAAGCGTCAGGAATGGATAAATAAAAAACAGTACCAGACATGATCTGAAGCCGTCAGGAATGGATAAATACATTCCAGTACCAGACATAATCTGAAACCGTCAGGAATGGATAAATACACTCCAGTACCAGACATGATATGAAGCCGTCAGGAATGGATAAATACACTCCAGTACCAGACATGATCTGAAGCCGTCAGGAATGGATAAATACACTCCAGTACCAGACATGATCTGAAGCCTCAGGAATGGATAAATAAACTCCAGTACCAGACATGATCTGAAGCCATCAGGAATGGATAAATACACTCCAGTACCAGACATGATCTGAAGCCTCAGGAATGGATAAATACATTCCAGTACCTGACATGATCTGAAGCTCAGGAATGGATAAATACATTCCAGTACCTGACATGATCTGAAACCGTCAGGAATGGATAAATACACTCCAGTACCAGACATGATCTGAAGCCGTCAGGAATGGATAAATACACTCCAGTACCAGACATGATCTGAAGCCGTCAGGAATGGATGAATACACTCCAGTACCAGACATGATCTGAAGCCGTCAGGAATGGAAAAATACAATCCTGTACCAGACATGATCTGAAGCCGTCAGGAATGGATAAATACACTCCAGTACCAGACATGCTCTGAAAGCCTCAGGAATGGATAAATAAACTCCAGTACCAGACATGATCTGAAAGCCGTCAGGAATGGAAAAATACAATCCAGTACCAGACATGATATGAAGCCGTCAGGAATGGATAAATACACTCCAGTACCAGACATGATCTGAAGCCGTCAGGAATGGATAAATAAACTCCAGTACCAGACATGATCTGAAAGCCGTCAGGAATGGATAAATACAATCCTGTACCAGACATGATATGAAGCCGTCAGGAATGGATAAATACACTCCAGTACCAGACATGATCTGAAGCCTCCAGGAATGGATAAATACACTCCAGTACCAGACATGATCTGAAGCCTTCAGGAATGGATAAATACACTCCAGTACCAGACATGATCTGAAGCCGTCAGGAATGGATAAATACACTCCAGTACCAGACATGATCTGAAGCCTTCAGGAATGGATAAATACACTCCAGTACCAGACATGATCTGAAGCCTTCAGGAATGGATAAAT
>NC_090757.1:36580523-36585523 GCF_036898095.1 Palaemon carinicauda | reverse complement strand
GTCAGATACCTGTTGCCCTATCAATGATCAGAAAGGTGTAGCCCTAACAACGGTCAAAAACATGTAGCCCTATTAATGGCCAGAAACGTATAGCCCTATCAACGAGCAGAACAGCGTAGTGCTATCAACAGGCAGAAACATATAGCCCTATTAGTGGGCAAAAACGTATAGCCCTATCAGTGACCAGAAACATGTGGCCCTATCAAAGACTAGAAACATGTAGCCCTATCAATGGCCAGGAACGTGTTGCTTATCAACGGCCAGAAACGTGTAGCCCCATCAACGACTAGAAATGTGTAGCCCTATCAAAGGCCAGAAACATGTAGCCCTATCACCAGAAACGTGTAGCCCTATCAACAACCAGAAACATGTAGCCCTATCAACAACCAGAGGCATGTAGCCCGATCAAAGACTAGAAACATGTAGCCCTATCAACGGCCAGAAACGTGTAGCCCTATCAATGGCCAGAAACGTGTAGCTTTATCAATGGCCAGAAACATACAGCCTATCAACGGCCAGAAACTCGTAGCTCTATCAATGGCCAGAAACTTGTAGCCCTATCAACGACCGGAAACGTGTAGCCCTATCAACAGCTTGGAAATGTGTAGCACTATCCATGGCCAAAAACGTGTAGCCCTATCAATGGCCAGAAATGTGAAGCCCTATTACAGGCTAGAAACACGTAGTGCTAGCTCTATCAATGGCCAGAAATATGTAGCCCTTTCAATGGCCAGAAACATGTATCCCTATCAACGGCCAGAAACATTTAGCCGTATCAACGGCCAGAAACGTATAGCCCTATCAACGGCCAGAAACATGTAGCCCTATCAACAGCCAGAAATGTACAGCCTTATCAACGGCCAGAAACGTATAGCCTTATCAATGGGCAGAAATATTAGCCCTATCAACGGCCAGAAACATGTAGCCCTATCAACGGCCAGAAATATGTAGCCCTATCAACTACCAGAAACGTGTAGCCTATCAACGGCCAGAAACTTGTTGCCCCCATCAACAGCCAGAATCATTTAGCCCTATCAACGACCAGAAACATATAACTGTATCAACAGCCAGAAACATGTAGCAGTATTTACGGCCCAAAGTGTGTAACCCTATCAACGACCAGAAACGTGTAGCCCTATCAACGACCAGAAACATGTAGCCCTATCAACGACCAGAAACATGTAGCCCTATCAACTACCAGAAATATGTAGTTCTATCAACGGCCAGAAACATGGTATCCTATCAACGGCCAGAAACTTGTAGCCCTATCAACGGCCAGAAACTTATAGCTTTATCAATGGGCAGAAATGTGAGCCCTATCAACAGCCCTGTTAACGACCAGAAACATGTAGCCCTCCCAACGGCCAGAAACTTTCAGCCCTCTCAATGGCCAGAAACATGTAACCCTATCAACGGCCAGAAACATGTATCCTTATCCACGTCCAGAAACGTGTAACCCTATGAACGGTGGCCAGAAACGTGTAAACATGTAGCCCTTTTAACGGCCAGTAACGTGTAGCCTTATCAACCGCCAGAAACTTGTAGCCCTACCAACGGCCAGAAACGTGTAGTCGTATCAACGCCCAGAAACATGTATTCCCCAAATAAAAACCTAAAAGTTTCACTTCTACAATTTACAATCCCTGCCAAACAGTAATAGAATCTTCTTTTCCTTGGCGTGAGTACAGTCTTCCTCTAGTTTTTTTTTTCTTTTTTTTTTCTTTTTTTACTCTGCCCTGCAAATCCTCTTCCGTTGGAGATTTAGCTGATGTATCCTCCCTTCCAAAGGAACAATCTCCGTTTAATCTTTCTTTCTGCAGTTTCCTATTTTCCTGAATTTTACTCCTGTTTGTAGTCCTCGATCATTCCCTCCTTTCCTGACACCCCCCCCCCCTTGTTCACCATCTTTATATACTTATAGTCTTAGTCACTGTGTTCTAAAATCTCTTAAGGTTTTCTCTGTCGATTATAACGTTTTATCTCTCCAGCGGAAAACGCTTTGTTATATCTGGGGGAAATATATTAAACATTTTGTCTCAGAAATAGAGGCATTTTATTTTTATAGAAACAGTGAATATATATATAGTTTTAAACTAAAGGTTATCTTTTTGCTTTATAATGGTTTTCTGTGTCGATTGTTGATTCCTTTACACGTTTCTTTGCTTCACGATAAGATGGTCATAGTAGAAAGTAAAAGCTGCTGTAGATTTAACAAGGGTAAAAAACGAAAATGAAATTAGTTTTTCGATATACAAACACAAACAGACAGAAAGGTTTACTAGAACTTATCTTTAAGAAAATTAGGTTTCAGCTGTTTCGAATAATTAGCTCGGCATGCAGTTTTCGAAATAATGTCAATATGGTAAAGCTATCATTCGCCGATACAGTTGTATCGCAGAATAGGTGTGTTTATACTTTATAAATACACTGTTAAAAATTTTCATTTAAAAAACGGTTAAATGTCAGGCAACATTTAATCCAGGATTTTTACTGTTTTAAAAACGGATATATTGACGTAAAGGATTGATATTACGACCACCAACCCGTAAAAGATAATAACAAAGTAAGGTAAAATTACGGTCGACTGTATTTTACTAAAATACGGTTGAAAACAGTATATTTTTATGGAGAATCTCCGATTGAAATTACGGGTTTTTTTCAACAGTGTAGGTTAAAACTCATTAAACTGGTCAATATCAAATTACTTTTAAATTTTGATTGATAACTATTAATATTTTAAGATTATAGTAACCTTAGATATGTAATCCAAGCTTATGTCTCCAGGACCTTGAAGTTGTTTCTAGAAAAATAAACTTGTGTAAATTATATTATTATTATTATTATTATTATTATTATTATTATAACTTGCTAAGCTACAACCCAAGCTGGAAAATCAGGATGTTATAAGCACAAGGAGCCACAATAGGGAAAATAGCCCAGTGAGGAAAGGAAGCAAGGAAAAATAAAATATTTTAAAAACAGTAACAACAGTCAAAAATATTTCCTATATAAACCATAAAAACTTTAACAAAACAAGAAGAAGAGAAATTAGATTGAAAAGTGTGCCAATTTAATTTTTTCTCTTGCAATGGCGGCATATTGTGCGGAATCCATTGCTAAGGACCAAAGAACATATATTGCAATTTGCTTACAAATTATTACTAAAAATGATAATAATTGATAATGATAATAATTATAAATAATAATTATTAGTAATTATTAATAATAATTATTGATAATAATAATTATTAGTGCACCCTCAAGCAAGAAAAATGACACATTTCCCTTTTATACGTGATATCTTGATATTTATGCTTTAAGATAATCCTTTGTAAATGTAAGATATCGATATTAACGAGATTTCATTCTATATCAGTAGGTATTCTTTTAGTCTCTTAAGTATTGCCATATACTATTAAAAAAAAAACCGTAATTTTAACCGGAAAATCTCCGTGAAAACATATTGTTCTCAACCGTATTTTAGTAAAATACAGGCGACCGTAATTTTACCTTACTTTGTTGTTATCTTTTACGGGTTGGTGACCGTAATATCAATCTTTTACTTCAATATATTCTTTTTTAAAAAGGTAAAAATCATGGTGTAAATGTTGCCAGACATTTACCGTTTTTTTAAAGCAAATATTTAACAGTGTAGCCATTAAAGTGCGGGAGGATCACCAGCTGTAAAGTAATTGTTTTGGGTAATTGAGCATTTTGATTATTTATGGTGAACAAGAAATAACATAAGGGAAATAAAATTATAAATTCCATTTACACGTGAAGTCCTTTCATAAAATCTAATTGTAGCTATAACTCCGAAATTGAAATTCTGAATATAATAAACCTGCTTTTCACTCTTATCTTAAATTTGATTCTAAGCTCTAAATGGGCTGACTACATTCTGGGATGCTATGCGATGCTCGCGTGATGTTGATGTCAGGATGCCTGAAAACTTTAAATCAATCAATCAATCGCGTGATGTTGTACCAGCCGTATGTCACACGGTCGTACCTAGTAACGTCATTTCATTTTGTGTATATATTATGCTTGTATCTTCGCTCCTCCCTCGCACTAAAAAGAACCTGAATAAACATGCCTGTTTTTCTCACCGTTAACTGTTAACCGATGCGGTGTCGTTTTTTAACTGGAAATTTCCTGTTGCATTGAGCTTGAGCTTTTGTATATAAACGAGAGTGTTCTGTAATAAACTCACTCAGTTACTTTCATACTGTCTTTGAGTCACAACCTTCTCTCGGCCCGTCTCAATGTCTGTAGAAGTATTAAAATTTCCCTGAAACGTAACAGTTGAAGATTATGATTGACGCTCTTCATATTGTCTTATAAGCATTACATTATATATTCACACTTTCGCCAAGAACGCAACGTCCTTGCCTGGTGAACGCCAGACTGCGGTTCGAGTCCCGCTCAAACTCGTTAGTTCTTTTGTTCGCTGCAACCTCACCATTGTTGTGAGCTAAGGATGGGTGGTTTGGGAAGCCTATAGGTCTATCTACTGAGTCATCAGCAGCCATTGCCTGGTCCTCCTTAGTCCTAGCTTGGGTAGAGAGGGGGTTTCGACGCTGATCATATGTATATATGGTCAGTCTCTAGGGCATTGTCCTGTTCGATAGGACGATGTCACTGTCCCTTGCCTCTGCCATTCATGAGAGGCCTTTAGAACCTTTAAT
Organism: Palaemon carinicauda; assembly: GCF_036898095.1. NCBI lineage: Eukaryota > Metazoa > Arthropoda > Malacostraca > Decapoda > Palaemonidae > Palaemon > Palaemon carinicauda. The sequence goes on along the minus strand of NC_090757.1, from coordinate 36,580,835 downwards.
CACGTTATAGACATTAAGGATACATTTAACAGTTTATCTATATATAATTATGCACGAGAGAAAGAATTTGTTGCAGTTAACCTGGAAATCTTTAGAGCTACTTCCCTCAATTTTATTTATTTAAGACAAGAGGTTAGATGATGATCCTTTGTCCTTCAGTTAGCAGGATTATTCAGTGATACAGTGAAAGATTGCTTGCATGCTGGCATCCTGACATCTAAAGTCATTGACGCCAAAGGAAACTAGTGAATGATGAAAATATGATAATGGCTAAGATAAGATAATAGGGAAACTGTCAAATAAGAAAATGTT
>NC_090757.1:36550523-36575523 GCF_036898095.1 Palaemon carinicauda | reverse complement strand
TGATTGTTTAAATATACATCAATCTTTCGTCTTTCGTCATCTGAAATTTTGGCACTTTGGTTCCCTAATTCGTGAATACTCTGCATTTGATAAAGTTTTATATACACTGATCAGAAATGTTCTGATACTTTTCATGCATATTTTGATTGATTACTAATCAATGTAAAAAAAAACGTTGGTTTACATATCCACCAATCTTTCGTGTTTCGTCCTTTTGAATTTTGGCTTTTTGGTACCATAATTAATAAATACTCTGTATTTGATAAAGTTTTATATATACTGATCATAGATCTTCTGACACTTTTCATGTTTATTTTGATTAATTACAAATTAATGAGAAAAATACGACGTTGGTTCACTTATCCACAATTCTTTCGTGTTTCGTCATCTGGAATTTTGGCATTTGGGTACCCTCATTCATAGATACTCTGGATTTAATAAAGTTTTTATATAAACATATCTTAGATCTTCTGATACTTTACAAGCATATTTTGAGTAATTACTAATCAATGGAGAAATACAACGGTTTGATAATCAACCAACCTTTCGTCTTTCATCATCTGGAATTCTGGAAGGATATTTTGTTATTTACGTGATATCCGACGAATATTATAGTTAAATCATAATTAATTTCTAATTTTCTGGCTGTGATTGAAGACTCCATGATTTCCACCTATTTTATGGCGTTCTTTTATTCATACACATTGAAAAAAAAAAACATTATCCCCTAAAATAAGATTTTTGTAGACTATGGAATCTGTCTCTACAATGTAAAAGTATGAAACTTGATCTCACTAGCAATGAGTAGGAGACACAAATTCTTACATTTTCACGAACCATGAGATCCTTCAAGGACCTTATGTTACTGTTGTGAGCTATTTATTCATTCAAATTCTTAGTCATAGTTTAATTTCACATTCATTCTTCTAATCCTTGCATTTATTCAATCAGTATTCTTCCGGATTTATAGATTGCCGTGTAAGTATAAAAAGGCGAAAATATCCCGCAGACTTGTGCGTCATCTAACAATCATAAATTCTATAATTTCACTATACGGGATGATTATATTATACGAAAATCTTAATTCAGAACCTTTCCTTGATATCTTCTACGTGATATCCGATATCCCTCTCCCACCCATTCCTTTTCCCCTCTTCCCTGTAGCCTATTACCCCTTCCATCTCCCCTCTTCCCTCTAGCCTATTACCCCTTCCATCTCCCCTCTTCCCTGTAGCCTATTACCCCTTCCATCTCCCCTCTTCCCTGTAGCCTATTACCCCTTCCATCTCCCTTCTTCCCTATAGCCTATTACCCCTTCCATCTCCCCTCTTCCCTCTAGCCTATTACCCCTTCCATCTCCCCTCTTCCCTGTAGCCTATTACCCCTTCCATCTCCCCTCTTCCCTCTAGCCTATTACCCCTTCCATCTCCCCTCTTCCCTCTAGCCTATTACCCCTTCCATCTCCCCTCTTCCCTGTAGCCTATTACCTCTTCCATCTCCCCTCTTCCCTGTAGCCTATTACCCCTTCCATCTCCCCTCTTCCCTCTAGCCTATTACCCCTTCCATCTCCCCTCTTCCCTGTAGCCTATTACCCCTTCCATCTCCCCTCTTCCCTGTAGCCTATTACCCCTTCCATCTCCCCTCTTCCCTGTAGCCTATTACCCCTTCCATCTCCCCTCTTCCCTGTAGCCTATTACCCCTTCCATCTCCCCTCTTCCCTGTAGCCTATTACCCCTTCCATCTCCCTTCTTCCCTCTAGCCTATTACCCCTTCCATCTCCCCTCTTCCCTCTAGCCTATTACCTCTTCCATATCCCTTCTTCCCTCTAGCCTATTACCCCTTCCATCTCCCCTCTTCCCTTTAGCCTATTACCCCTTCCATCTCCCCTCTTCCCTCTAGCCTATTACCCCTTCCATCTCCCCTCTTCCCTGTAGCCTATCACCCCTTCCATCTCCCCTCTTCCCTGTAGCCTATTACCCCTTCCATCTCCCCTCTTCCCTGTAGCCTATTACCCCTTCCATCTCCCCTCTTCCCTGTAGCCTATTACCCCTTCCATCTCCCTTCTTCCCTCTAGCCTATTACCCCTTCCATCTCCCCTCTTCCCTGTAGCCTATTACCCCTTCCATCTCCCCTCTTCCCTGTAGCCTATTACCCCTTCCATCTCCCCTCTTCCCTGTAGCCTATTACCCCTTCCATCTCCCCTCTTCCCTGTAGCCTATTACCCCTTCCATCTCCCCTCTTCCCTGTAGCCTATTACCCCTTCCATCTCCCTTCTTCCCTCTAGCCTATTACCCCTTCCATCTCCCCTCTTCCCTCTAGCCTATTACCTCTTCCATATCCCTTCTTCCCTCTAGCCTATTACCCCTTCCATCTCCCCTCTTCCCTTTAGCCTATTACCCCTTCCATCTCCCCTCTTCCCTCTAGCCTATTACCCCTTCCATCTCCCCTCTTCCCTGTAGCCTATCACCCCTTCCATCTCCCCTCTTCCCTGTAGCCTATTACCCCTTCCATCTCCCCTCTTCCCTGTAGCCTATTACCCCTTCCATCTCCCCTCTTCCCTGTAGCCTATTACCCCTTCCATCTCCCTTCTTCCCTATAGCCTATTACCCCTTCCATCTCCCCTCTTCCCTGTAGCCTATTACCCCTTCCATCTCCCTTCTTCCCTATAGCCTATTACCCCTTCCATCTCCCCTCTTCCCTGTAGCCTATTACCCCTTCCATCTCCCCTCTTCCCTGTAGCCTATTACCCCTTCCATCTCCCCTCTTCCCTGTAGCCTATTACCCCTTCCATCTCCCCTCTTCCCTGTAGCCTATTACCCCTTCCATCTCCCTTCTTCCCTATAGCCTATTACCCCTTCCATCTCCCCTCTTCCCTGTAGCCTATTACCCCTTCCATCTCCCCTCTTCCCTATAGCCTACTACCCATTCCATCACCTGTCTTCCCTACAGCCTATTACCCCTTCCATCTCCCCTCTTCCCTATAGCCTACTACCCATTCCATCACCCGTTTTCCCTACAGCCTATTACCCCTTCCATCTCCCCTCTTCCCTACAGCCTACTACCCATTCCATCACCCGTCTTCCCTACAGCCTATTACCCCTTCCATCTCCCTTCTTCCCTGTAGCCTATTACCCCTTCCATCTCCCCTCTTCCCTGTAGCCTATTACCCCTTCCATCTCCCTTCTTCCCTATAGCCTATTACCCCTTCCATCTCCCTTCTTCCCTGTAGCCTATTACCCCTTCCATCTCCCCTCTTCCCTGTAGCCTATTACCCCTTCCATCTCCCTTCTTCCCTATAGCCTATTACCCCTTCCATCTCCCTTCTTCCCTGTAGCCTATTACCCCTTCCATCTCCCCTCTTCCCTGTAGCCTATTACCCCTTCCATCTCCCTTCTTCCCTATAGCCTATTACCCCTTCCATCTCCCTTCTTCCCTATAGCCTATTACCCCTTCCATCTCCCCTCTTCCCTGTAGCCTATTACCCCTTCCATCTCCCCTCTTCCCTGTAGCCTATTACCCCTTCCATCACCCGTCTTCCCTACAGCCTACTACCCATTCCATCACCCGTCTTCCCTGTAGCCTATTACCCCTTCCATCTCCCTTCTTCCCTATAGCCTATTACCCCTTCCATCTCCCCTCTTCCCTGTAGCCTATTACCCCTTCCATCTCCCTTCTTCCCTATAGCCTATTACCCCTTCCATCTCCCCTCTTCCCTGTAGCCTATTACCCCTTCCATCTCCCTTCTTCCCTATAGCCTATTACCCCTTCCATCTCCCCTCTTCCCTGTAGCCTATTACCCCTTCCATCTCCCTTCTTCCCTATAGCCTATTACCCCTTCCATCTCCCCTCTTCCCTGTAGCCTATTACCCCTTCCATCTCCCTTCTTCCCTATAGCCTATTACCCCTTCCATCTCCCCTCTTCCCTGTAGCCTATTACCCCTTCCATCTCCCTTCTTCCCTGTAGCCTATTACCCCTTCCATCTCCCTTCTTCCCTGTAGCCTATTACCCCTTCCATCTCCCTTCTTCCCTATAGCCTATTACCCCTTCCATCTCCCTTCTTCCCTATAGCCTATTACCCCTTCCATCACCCGTCTTCCCTACAGCCTATTACCCCTTCCATCTCCCCTCTTCCCTGTAGCCTATTACCCCTTCCATCTCCCTTCTTCCCTGTAGCCTATTACCCCTTCCATCACCCGTCTTCCCTACAGCCTACTACCCATTCCATCACCCGTCTTCCCTACAGCCTATTACCCCTTCCATCTCCCCTCTTCCCTGTAGCCTATTACCCCTTCCATCTCCCTTCTTCCCTGTAGCCTATTACCCCTTCCATCACCCGTCTTCCCTACAGCCTACTACCCATTCCATCACCCGTCTTCCCTACAGCCTATTACCCCTTCCATCTCCCCTCTTCCCTGTAGCCTATTACCCCTTCCATCTCCCTTCTTCCCTGTAGCCTATTACCCCTTCCATCACCCGTCTTCCCTACAGCCTACTACCCATTCCATCACCCGTCTTCCCTACAGCCTATTACCCCTTCCATCGCCCCTCTTCCCTGTAGCCTATTACCCCTTCCATCTCCCCTCTTCCCTGTAGCCTATTACCCCTTCCATCTCCCTTCTTCCCTATAGCCTATTACCCCTTCCATCTCCCTTCTTCCCTATAGCCTATTACCCCTTCCATCTCCCCTCTTCCCTGTAGCCTATTACCCCTTCCATCTCCCCTCTTCCCTATAGCCTACTACCCATTCCAACACCCGTCTTCCCTACAGCCTATTACCCCTTCCATCTCCCTTCTTCCCTATAGCCTATTACCCCTTCCATCTCCCCTCTTCCCTGTAGCCTATTACCCCTTCCATCTCCCCTCTTCCCTATAGCCTACTACCCATTCCATCACCCGTCTTCCCTACAGCCTATTACCCCTTCCATCTCCCTTCTTCCCTATAGCCTATTACCCCTTCCATCTCCCCTCTTCCCTGTAGCCTATTACCCCTTCCATCTCCCTTCTTCCCTATAGCCTATTACCCCTTCCATCTCCCCTCTTCCCTGTAGCCTATTACCCCTTCCATCTCCCCTCCTCCCTATAGCCTACTACCCATTCCATCACCCGTCTTCCCTACAGCCTATTACCCCTTCCATCTCCCTTCTTCCCTATAGCCTATTACCCCTTCCATCTCCCTTCTTCCCTATAGCCTATTACCCCTTCCATCTCCCCTCTTCCCTGTAGCCTATTACCCCTTCCATCTCCCTTCTTCCCTATAGCCTATTACCCCTTCCATTTCCCCTCTTCCCTGTAGCCTATTACCCCTTCCATCTCCCTTCTTCCCTATAGCCTATTACCCCTTCCATCTCCCTTCTTCCCTGTAGCCTATTACCCCTTCCATCTCCCCTCTTCCCTGTAGCCTATTACCCCTTCCATCTCCCCTCTTCCCTATAGCCTACTACCCATTCCATCACCCGTCTTCCCTACAGCCTACTACCCATTCCATCACCCGTCTTCCCTACAGCCTATTACCCCTTCCATCTCCCTTCTTCCCTGTAGCCTATTGCCCCTTCCATCTCCCCTCTTCCCTGTAGCCTATTACCGCTTCCATCTCCCCTCTTCCCTATAGCCTATTACCCCTTCCATCTCCCCTCTTCCCTGTAGCCTATTACCCCTTCCATCTCCCTTCTTCCCTATAGCCTATTACCCCTTCCATCTCCCCTCTTCCCTGTAGCATATTACCCCTTCCATCTCCCTTCTTCCCTATAGCCTATTACCCCTTCCATCTCCCCTCTTCCCTGTAGCCTATTACCCCTTCCATCTCCCCTCTTCCCTATAGCCTACTACCCATTCCATCACCCGTCTTCCCTACAGCCTATTACCCCTTCCATTTCCCTTCTTCCCTGTAGCCTATTACCCCTTCCATCTCCCCTCTTCCCTGTAGCCTACTACCCATTCCATCACCCGTCTTCCCTGTAGCCTATTACCCCTTCCATCTCCCTTCTTCCCTGTAGCCTATTACCCCTTCCATCTCCCCTCTTCCCTGTAGCCTACTACCCATTCCATCACATGTCTTCCCTACAGCCTATTACCCCTTCCATCTCCCTTCTTCCCTTTAGCCTATTACCCATTCCATCACCCCTCTTCCCTACAGCCTATTACCCCTTCCATCTCCCTTCTTCCCTGTAGCCTATTACCCCTTCCATCTCCCCTCTTCCCTGTAGCCTACTACCCATTCCATCACCCGTCTTCCCTACAGCCTATTACCCCTTCCATCTCCCTTCTTCCCTGTAGCCTATTACCCCTTCCATCTCCCCTCTTCCCTGTAGCCTACTACCCATTCCATCACATGTCTTCCCTACAGCCTATTACCCCTTCCATCTCCCTTCTTCCCTCTAGCCTATTACCCATTCCATCACCCCTCTTCCCTACAGCCTATTACCCCTTCCATCTCCCTTCTTCCCTGTAGCCTATTACCCCTTCCATCTCCCCTCTTCCCTGTAGCCTACTACCCATTCCATCACCCGTCTTCCCTACAGCCTATTACCCCTTCCATCTCCCTTCTTCCCTGTAGCCTATTACCCCTTCCATCTCCCCTCTTCCCTGTAGCCTACTACCCATTCCATCACCCGTCTTCCCTACAGCCTATTACCCCTTCCATCTCCCCTCTTCCCTGTAGCCTACTACCCATTCCATCACCCGTCTTCCCTACAGCCTATTACCCCTTCCATCTCCCTTCTTCCCTCTAGCCTATTACCTTTGTTTTCCCACGATTCTTGAGTCAACACCAGCTCCACTCAAACCGAGAAACTTGGAGTCTGCTTTATGAGCAGATTATGTTTATTTATTATTTTTTCTTAACCTTTGACTTCAAATTTTGGATTTTAAGAAGAGATTGAAGATATCTTAAGCGTTTGGTGTACAAAGTAAGCGGATAACATCAAGAGAGATTCTTTTTTTTATGCTAGAATTGGTATGTGTCGATTTGGCATCATTACTTGGGCATAATAATAGCACCCTTTGGTTGTTGGGTGATGTATGTTTGCCGTTTTATTATTATTATTATTATTATTATTATTATTATTATTATTATTATTATTATTATTACCTGCTAAGCTACAACCCTAGTTGGAAAAGCAGGATATTATAAGCCTAGGGGCTCCAACAGGGGAAATAGACGTCTATCCAAATGCCTAGATATTTTCTCTAGGCATAAATTCAAAATTTCCTTAATTTTTGTGTTTGTTTCTGAAGCTGTTAACGAACACAAGTTTTTCATTACTAGCGTTCTTGGACTAATTACGCTATTAGAAAAAAAACCGTAATTTTAATTAGAAATTTTCCGTAAAAATATACGGTTATGAACCGTATTTTAGTAGAATACAAGCGACCGTAATTTTACCTTACTTTGTTATTATCTTTTACGGGTTGGTCACCGTAATATTACTCCTTTACGTCAATATATCCGTTTTTAAAACGGTTAAAATCCTGGAATAAATGTTGCCAGACATTTACCGTTTTTTTAATGCAAATTTTTAACAGTGTTCCATTCGAGTGAATGCATATATTTTTTTCTAACATCAACCCACTTCCCTTGACATGGATAAAATTAACCCTATATACAAAATAATTCCTCAATAATAGTTCATCAGCAGCCATTGCTTGGGTGGTGAGTGGGCTTGGACGCTGATCATATGTATATATGATCAGTCTCTAGGGCATTGTCCTGCTCGATAGGGCAGTGTCACTATCCCTTGCCTCTGCCATTCATGAGCGGCCTTTTAACTTTTAAATCGGCACTTTGTTCGATATCCTACGCACACGGCACCATTCACCTTGTTCCATCCTTTCATGGATAACAAAGTCCTTGCTTTCCATTACCTTTTCCAAGCCATCTATCCAATATTTTATAGGCATTCCTTTTCTCACTGGGATATTTTCCCTGTTGGAGCTACTGGGCTTATAGTATCCTGCTTTTCCAACTAGGGTTGTACCTTAGCAAGTAATAATAATAATAAGTAATCTCATTTTTATTCCTATCCCTTGTGTATTAAACTTTTTTTTCTCCATCTTTTCAATTGGGAAATTTTGATAGGTATCAGAAGAATTTATAAAGTAAATGTAATGAGAGTTTTGACAATGCCGAGGTTGTGTGGATCAGACGTTGAAATTAAGGTGTTGCGAGAAGTTGTATTGTAAGGATAAGATCCATAATATGAATACTATAATCAATTTCTTTTAATGAAGCGCATTTGCACTGACTCGTAGATAAGCTGCACACTAGTTGGACAAGGTGCGCTCTTTAGTGGGGGCATCTTCGTGGGGACATCTCCGTGGCTTGCTTGTGAAAGAGATAGAATGGAGGCAGCATCAGAGTCGAAAGGAGATCCAAAAATAGACACAATTTGATATCTCTGGGGAAATCGTTCATAGCCGAAGGCGTCAACATCTCACTTTGTTATGCTTCATTACTCTCGTCTCCTTTACAAGCGAACCGTTGGGATGCCTTTCACTAATGAACGAACCTTCAGCCATTTCTTCATTACAATTAGAGGGGGAAAAATTTGGCCATGTTGAGAACTACAATACCCAACCATTACAACAAGGGGTCAAACAGCTGATACCTTGAGTTATAGATAACTTGATGTTTTAAAACCAGCCACCCGTTGAGATACTACGGCTAGGGAGTTATGGGGTCCTTTGACTAGCCACACAATACTACATTGGAGCCTTCTCTCTGATTACGGTTCACTTTCCCTTTGCCTACAGTCCTACACAGACACAGAATAGTCTGGCCTATTTTTTACAGATTTTCCCCTGTCCTCGTACGCCTGACAAGGGGTTAACTAATGCACTGTAATTATTCAGTGGCAACTTTCCTTTTGGTAAGGGTAAAAGAGACTCTAGCTATGGTAAGCAGCTTTTCTAGGAGAAGGACACTCCAAAATCAAACCATTGTTCTCTAGTGTTGGTTAGTGCCATAGCCTATGCACCAAGGTCTTCCATTGTCTTGGGTTAGAGTTCTCTTGCTTGAAGGTACATTGGGCACACTATTCTATCTAATTTCTCTTCCTCTTGATTTGCTAAAGTTTTTCTAGTTTATATAGGATATATTTGTTTAGGTGTTGCTCTTCTTAGAATATTTTATTTTTCCCTGTTTCCTTTCTCACCAGGCTATTTACCCTGTTGGAGACTTTGGGCTTATAGCATCCTGTTTTTCCAACTAGGGTTGTAGTTTGGCAAGTAATAGTAATAATAATATTCTTGCTACTGCAAAATTTACTGTCAATTGTAAAAGAAAATCTCCCAGATGTTTCTTATGTGCTTATTTACTATTTTGATAGATTTTGATCCATAGTAATACGATATTTTGCTATTGACCTTTTATTAAGGTGCCAGGTTATGGAGTTGGCATTCAAGAAAGACATAATGATGACTGGTACTCTTTCTGCATGCTTTCAAATTATTCCCTACTCTATCTATAGTCAATTCTTTTTAGCGAGGCAAACTTGCACCGGCTCACAGGGGTGCCTTTTTAGCTCGGAAAAGTTTCCTGATCGCTGATTGGTTAGAATTATCTTGTCCAACCAATCAGAGAGCAGGAAACGTTTCCGAGCTAAAAGGGCACCGCTGCTAGTCGGTGCAAATCTGCCTCGCTAAAAAAAATTGACTATAGAAGGAGGAAAGTACCCTATTTTAAAATTAAAAGTAGTGTACCTATTTCCCTTATCTCTCCAAGTGAAAAGGTTCTCTGCTTTTATTCTTCAAATAATACTGCCATCAACGTTTTCACATCCGCCTGTTTTCCATGCTTCCAATCGGTCTGTGTGATCTAGAACAATAGAGGACTGTACCTGGAAACGTGCAATAGAAATTATAAAGAGAGAGAATTGATTTCAAATGACCAATAAGCTGAAGCTAAGATCTCTTATGTAAACTAAACATATTCATACATTTATTACTTTACTTTAACGATTGTCTTTCCTGTCCCATACAGCAGGGGAACCCCACTCTCTACAGAACCTCCACTGTCGTTTTATCTTGGTCGTTCAGAGTACTCATTTCACGTCAGGTATTGCTCATTTACTGTTAAATCGTCACAGTTAAACGACTCACAGAATAGGAAAGTCTTCAGTTTCCTTTTGAAATCCTTAATGTCTTCAAATCATTCGGATATCTCGTGGGAGCTTATTGTATAGTCTCGGGGCCGCATATTTAAAGGATCTAGAGCCTACAAAAGACATCTATCTAGGTTACAATAGTTTGAAACCATCTGTAACTATTCTCGTGTCAGCTCGATTTCTTGGCTGCGCAATATGTAGCAATTTTCCCAAGTATTTTGGACGACCGGTTTGATAACTTGGTGGGTTATTGTACATATTTTAATTTCAATTCTCGCTTTAATCGGTAGCTAGTGTGCATAAATTTGTATAGGGGTGATCTTTTATCATGATCGATTTGATTTTTCATTATTCCATTTAGTTGAGAGTTGGTTTTGTCAATCCATGTCCATTGATTTACACTGATATTTCTTTTTTATTCAACAAAATTGCCATCTATAGAAGCTTCAATGTCCTACATAGTTCCAAATTTAATGACGCGGTAAAAATTTAGTGTGTAAATTTCGGAATCTGTGCAAATATTTAGAGAGAGAGAGAGAGAGAGAGAGAGAGAGAGAGAGAGAGAGAGAGAGAGAGAGAGAGAGAGAGAGAGAGAGGGCAGTGTGTGATGATTGATGAACAAAACATTTCTCGCTGACCTTTTTCCGGCAGTAAAAAGAAATCCTGTTAAATTATATGCGGCCGTGTATGGCAGGGGAGAGAGAGATTATGAGGCCGTATATGGTAGAAAGAGAGAGAGAGAGAGAGAGAGAGAGAGAGAGAGAGAGAGAGTGTGTGTGTGTGAATGTGGAGTTTGCAGATAAAGATAATTGTTTAATCTTGTATTGGTCTTTATCCATTTTAAGATTTAGGAGAGAGAGAGAGAGAGAGAGAGAGAGAGGAGAGAGAGAGAGAGAGAGAGAGAGAGAGAGAGAGAGAGAGAGAGAGAGAGAGAGAGAGAGAGAATGTGTAGTTTGTAGATAAAGATAATTGTTCAATCTCGTATTGGTCTTTATCCATTTTAAGATTTGGGAGAGAGAGAGAGAGAGAGAGAGAGAGAGAGAGAGAGAGAGAGAATGTGTAGTTTGTAGATAAAGATAATTATTCAATCTCGTATTGGTCTTTATCCATTTTAAGATTTAGGAGAGAGAGAGAGAGAGAGAGAGAGAGAGAGAGAGAGAGAGAGAGAGAGAGAGAGAATGTGTAGTTTGTAGATAAAGATAATTGTTCAATCTCGTATTGGTCTTTATCCATTTTAAGATTTAGGAGAGAGAGAGAGAGAGAGAGAGAGAGAGAGAGAGAGAGAGAGAGAGAGAGAGAGAGTGAGAGAGAGAGAGAGAGAGAGTGGAGTTTGTAGATAAAAATAATTGTTTTATCTCGTATTGGTCTTTATCCATTTTAAGATTTAGGAGAGAGAGAGAGAGAGAGAGAGAGAGAGAGAGAGAGAGAGAGAGAGAGAGAGAGAGAGAGAGAGAGAGAGAGAGATTGTGAGGTTTGTAGATAAAAATAATTGTTTCATCTTGTATTGGTCATTATCTATATTAAGATTTTTTTATCTATCTTTTCAGTTTGTTCGTTGTAAAAATAGTTAACAATGCTAGATAAAGATGTCCTATTGTAACAGCATGAATGCGGTTCTAGTTCGGATTAAGATTACTATAAGCGAAATTCGATTTATTGGGATTTTTCTTATGAAATTCTTTGCAGAAAATTTTTTATGAATTATGGAGAATTTTGCGGGAGACTGTGCTTGTCATTTAGGGAATATAGATTTAGTAAATGGTAATGCATTTCGTAAAGGATTTTTGGGATTTGAACTTCATTTGTTTTTCCAAAAAATTTTGTTTTTCAGTTACGTGGGTTTTAGGATCGCAAACTGGACAATATTTTAAAACAACCGATTTGATAAAAGAAGATGATAAAATTAAATGAAAAGTATCAGTTGGAGAAAATGTTATGTTGACCAGGCTGACATGAGTCTTTTTATAGTTTATATATGACATATCTGTTTTTGACGTTGGTAATAGTTTATATAGGACATATCTGTTTTGACGCTGTTACTGTTTTTAGAATGATATATTGTTAATTTATTCTCATCATTTATTTCCTTATTTCCTTTCCTCACTGGGCTATTTTTCCCTGTTGGAACCTTTGGGCTTATAGCATCTTGCTTTTCCAACCCGGGTTGTAGCTTGGCTAGTAATAATAATAATAATATCATCATCATCATTTTTGTATTGATCGTCAAACTGAATGCGATTTACTATTTTTTTTTTTCCATAATATTTTATTTGTTGGTCAGAGTGGAAAATCTTGTGTTATTATTTAATCCAACGTTACCTTCTTCCAATTAGTTTATAGCATTTTCCATCCTTCATATAGAAATAATAAAAAATAAAGAATAAGAAATTAGAAGAAAACATATGAATTAACTGATTGGTTGGAAGTTGGAAGACTTCACTCTCTCATCAAAAATCATTATATCATAATACAGTTTAAAAAAAAAAAAAAAAAAACTTTATATTCTATCTCAGTTATATTACTATTTTATGTATTATCTTCACTTTTATAGAAGATAGACATAAATGAATAAAAGGGGGAATATTTTTACCACGACGGAACCGCTCATTTATTTTTTTTCGTTTTCCTTTATTATAAACTAATCTCTTGACTCTCTATATTTAAAAGCTCCCTCCAACTCCTTTGGAAAACAGGACGATTTTTATATAATCTCTTCCATTTATGGAAGCGGACAAAAAGGGGAAATATTTAACACAACGGAACCTCACGTTTATTATTTAGCTCGAGTATTTTATTTTTCTCGTTATCATATTATAATGTTATTTTTTAATTATTTTTAAATAAATATTACCTTAACTCCTTTTGGAAAACCTAACTAGTTGGTTGTGTCTGGAGGCTTTTACTTTTGTTTTTCGCTATCATATTATAATTATATTTCTTTATTATTTCGTTTAAACATTACTTTAACTCCTTTGGAAAACCTAACTAGTTGGTTGTGAATGGAAGCTTCTACACTGTTAAAAAAAACTCCGTAATTTCAATCTCAAATTCTCCGTAAAAATATATTGTTCTCAGCCGTATTTCAGTAAAATAGAGGCGACCGTAATTTTACCCTACTTTGTTATTTTACGGGTTGGTGATCTTAATACCACTCATTTACGTCAATGTATCCGTTTTTAAAACGGTAAATGCCTGTCAATATATATTCCAGGATTTTTACAGTTTTTTACGACAAATTTTTAAGTGTGTGTATTTCTTCCAGCGCTGATGCAGGAAAGCAAATATATGATGTTATTATAGAATATTTAATCTATTTAATTAATATATGACATCATGACTTGAATTCACAAGGAATTTAATTTTATTTGTATGTCTTTGTTGAATGTTACTGGTTTCCTACAATTTGTCTCGTCTTATGTATATTTAGGAAATACGTGTAATATTGATGCACACACTGGTTGGTCTCGTATGGTTAGAGACTCATAGAACTCATGATGTAGACTGTATTATTATTATTATTATTATTATTATTATTATTATTATTATTATTATTATTGTAATTATTATTATTATTATTATTAAATGCTAAGCTACAAACCTAGTTCGAAAAGCAGGATGCTATAAGCCCAGGGGCTCCAACAGGGAAAAAAGCTCAGTGAGGAAAGCAAACAAGGAAAAATAAAATATTTTAAGAATAGTAACAACTCTAAAATAAATATTTACTATAAAAACAATAAAAACTTCTACCAAAAAAGAGGAAGAGAAACTAGATAGAACAGAGTGCCCGAGTGTACCCTCAAGCAAAAGAACTCTAACCCAAGACAGCGGAAGGCCATGGTACAGAGGCTATAGCACTACCCAAGACTAGAGAACAATGGTTTGATTTTGGAGTGTCCTTCTCCTAGAAGAGCTGCTTACCCTAGCTAAAGAGTCTCTTCTACCCTTACCAAGGAGAATATAGCCACTGAACAATTACATTACCGAAGTTAACCCCTTGGGTGAAGAAGAATTTTTGGGTAATATCAGTGTTGTCAGGTGTATGAGGACAGAGGAGAATCTGTAAAGAATGGGCCAGACTATTCAGTGTATGTGTAGGCAAAGGGAAAGATCCGGAATCAGAGAGAAGGATCCATTGTAGTACTGTCTGGCCAGTCAAAGGACCCCCTAACTGTCTAGCGGTAGTATCTCAACGGGTGGCTGGTGCCCTGGTCAACCTACTACCTACTATCATCACCACAAAAGATAACTCGATAAATTAGTCACTTTTGCTCATGGATGATAGTCATGTTTGTTCAAAGTATCTATCATTCTAATAATTCCAGTTATTCCTCCAGATACCTTTCCTGTTTTATCAAAATATTTTTTTTTCCTTGTTTCCTTTCCTCGCTGGGATATTTTCCCTGTTGAGACCGTGGGTTTATAGCATCTTGTTTTTCCAACAAGGGTTGTAGCTTGGCAAGTAATAATAATAATAATGATAATATTAATAAATATAATAATAATAAGAAGAAGAATATTCAAATATAGAAATTAGAATTAAAATGAAGATTAGAATAAAAATAAGAATACAAATACAAATGAAACATGAAACATAACAATAATAATTGTAATAATCATCATTATCATCTTCATCATCATCATCATCATCATCATCATCATCATCATCCTCATAATATTGTAGTATTTTTCAACGGCTGATCAAAAGCGGCGCTGCTGAATCTTATAATGGAGTTGTAGACCATAAAATTGCTATTTGAAAGTCATTTTTGCGTTGTGGTCTTTTGCGCTTCAAACATTCAGCATAATATAAAGTACAGCAACGTGCGTATTGTTTTCGGTCAAATGAAAATAGCAATGGTAAACGAATTTATACTTCATGTCTCCTAATCATTTTCTCCATCACTTTGGTTTGATGAGGTCTTAGGAATTGGTACTAGGTTTGACACAGGCATAATAGAATGCTGTACGCTCCTTTTGCATTTTTCAAGGTTTGTCTGGATATCACTTAAGTTGTTGAGAGCAGTTTTCTAGCGTCATCTGATGATTCTTTTTTTGCATTCACTAATGAGTGCAAATTTTTAAAAAACTAAAATAATCAGTGAAAAAGTATCGATTACAAATGTATTGTTTTATTCCTGTATTATGGCGTTATTATGGATTTCCTCTTAAATGTGTAAATTTGATTAAGTCTGTTCATGAGCATAGCAAGTGCAAAGTTAATGTTAATGGAATCCTATCAAATGAGTTTCCAGTGAACAGTGGAGTACTTTAAGGGAGTGTATTGTCACCTATGTTGTTTATCCTGCTCATGGATTCTGTAATACATGGAACAATTTGGAATGGTAGAGAAGGATTGGTAACAGGAAATTAGGTGATCAGGTTACGCTGGTGACGCTGTCCTTATTAGCAGAATACCACAGTACTTGCATAGTTTGCTTACCAGAATGCATGAAATATCACATGACGTCAGGCTCAAGATAAATAGAAGAAAGACAGACAGGACGAGAACACAATATGCAATGGAAGATGAAATATTATTGGGAGGAGAAAGGATTAATTAAATAGAATCATTTAAATATTTAGGAACTATAATCTCTAGTACAGGGATTTTGAAATTCAAGTTTAATGAAAGATTGAAAAACGACAATCAGACAGTGGCTAGGTTGAGTAAAATTTGGAAATCAAATCGCCTAAAATTTCATATAAAATTCAGACTTATCAGTTTAGTGAGATCGGTGTTACTGTACGGACATGATTCCGGGTATGACAATGAAACTATATCCAACATATTTAGTAGATTTGAGTACAAAACTCTCGGAAGAATTGGGAGTTAAATGACAGGACAGGATTAGAAATGAAACTATAAGAGATATTGCTCAAATGCCACATGTGGATGAGATAATGATGAGTAGATGGAGATGGTTTGGGCATGCTCTTCGCACTCCCCAAGAGAGATTGGTTCACGAAATGTTCAGCTGGGCTCCACAAGGCACTAGAAGAGTTGGAAGACCCAGGTCTACATGGCTGAGGACTATAAAGCGTGATGTAGGAGGGGATGAATGTGAAATATTGAATTAAAAGCGCAAGCTAGAGACGACTGGCGAAATCTAACAGAGGCCCTTTGCATCAATAGTCGTAGGAGATGATGATGACGGTGATTCCTGAACCGCATAAAAAAAAAAAAAAACTGTTCTTTAAAAGATAGGCGTTCCTTTGGGATTTTGTATTTCATATTTGAGTGTAGGAAAATCCACGCCAATTAATACATGTTAAGGTCAAAGGTCAAGGTCGGGTAAAAGGTCGAGAAATAAGCTGGCCGCAGTGGAGGTCTGTGCTTTACTGAGTGCCCCTCTGGTTGGATAAGCAGAAGGCTACAAGCCAAAGGCCTCCAAGAAAGAAAAATAGCCCAGTGGGGAAAGGAAATAGCAAATAAACAATATGTAAGTAAGGAATTAAAAAATATTGAATATTTTTAATATATTTCTATTATTTCTTTTAGTCTTTAATACCCAGAGAACATATGAAATGACACCCCACAACATCATCATAAATCTATTTTGATTAGTTTTCTCTGGAAATCGGCAATCCTTGGATTGCTGAGTTATTTTTGGAACACCGGAGGATTCCCAGTCAATTAATCTACCCGTCCCTTTGTTTATTGTTTTTTCCCGAGTTCTTTTGATATCACATACATAGTCTAAGCCTTGGCAAAGACTTTTTATTCCTTTTTATAACTAACAACCAATCAATCTCCCCTTACCTTCGTTTATTTCCCCTAAGTTCTTTATCACCATATAACTATTATTTATAACTTTGCAAAGAACTTTTTATCCATTGTAATAATTTTTGTCAAATCTCTCTCACCACGTCCAAAATAAAGGAAAGTATAACTTTTTTAATATGTGATATGGCTCTTGTGTCAGCCTTTCGGGAGGTTTTTCAGGAAGTTCTAGGGATGAGATTGCTATTTTACACCATGGTGGTAACCCACCACAGTCATCTACCTGCTGGTATCAATTCAAGGATCAGGTCACCTGAATCAAGGCTTTATTTAGCTAACATTTGTTGGGTTATATCTTTGGATGCAGATGCAATGTTCTCGTCAAAAACCACAGCTGCTCTCCCATAGTCATTGTGAAGTTTACAAATTTCTAAGGATTCTGGATGGTAATCATGGTAGAGCAAAACACTCCTTTCAAGAACGTATTAAACTTGTTCTTGTGGCAGTCGTGGAATATCTGTCAACTTATCCCAGATAGTGTCAGCAAGTAAATCTTTCTGTGGGCGAAGGAAATTGTGGGGGTAGTCAAATAAAGAAGCTGGGTAACAGAACAGTTCATATTTGAACATTGATGCGTCATCTGTCATTTTAGATGAATCGCCCAGAGTGTGAGAAACGCAAAGGTTTTGTAATTTTGTGTGATAGTTTAGTGTCAGCAAGTAAATCTTTCTGTTAGTGAAGGAAATTGTTGGGGTAGTCAAATAAAGAAGCTGGGTAACAGAACAGTTCATATTTGAACATTGATGCATCATCTGTCATTTTAGATGAAACACCCAGACTCTGAAAGAGAAACGCAAAGGTTTTGTAATTTTTCGTGATAGTTTAATTACTCTTCTGAAATTTGGTGATTTACCTGTCATTGGATCCATGGTGGATGTACCAATATCTTGGGCAGTATCTGCATAAATTTTTATTACCAGCGTGAAATCCAGTTATGATGTTCTTCTAGTCTCTTCAGGTCAGCAAATGGATTATGTATTTGTAATGCAGTGACCAATATCTTTTTTCTTTCATACCAAACATCTCTCTTTTGAGATTATCATGTTTTCTGCACTGCAGCTAGTTCCTGCATTGCCTCTTTGACGTCAGCTCAAGATGGTAAGACCAGAGTTTACGTAACACTTCACTCCATGAAATTTTCCGCTAACATCCAAAGTTCTAATGTTGTCATTGGGATTGTGTGCACCATATTGCACAAATACATTAGTTTGTTTTGACTATTTGCTCCACTTGAGTTTCTTGAATAGAAGATCAAAATCAACGAGCATGTAAGGAGTCAACGGGAAAACGTGAAGCAAAATGGAGATAGAGCTGTACAGCTGACCCAATCTGCAGGGAAGTAATGAAAGCTTATGGTCTTGTATCTTGAATCATGGCTTGTCCAATAGAAGCTAATATCACATCATCCTTTAAATTAGAATGCAATGAGCCAAGCATGAATTAATACAAAGATTCTGGCAGGTATTAAGAACAATTGTCTTGGTATACAATTGTGTATCAATTGTGGTCTGGATAATTTGTCGTTTTTGTGTTTGATATCTTCTGAGAGGAGTTAAGCAGCAGTACTTAAAATGCAATGTTTTCACTCATCGTATGTTCCTGCTGCTTGGCATGAAAATCATGCAAGATATGCTCTAGATTTAAAATTCCATTGCACTTTGTGAAGTAGCTTCAAAATCTAAAAGTAACTCTTCCATCTTTCTGGACAAGGTTGTCAATAGTCACTTGATCGTCATAGATACTTCCAGTTACATGATTCAAATAGAGAAAATAGAAATGTAGGAGTGAAAATGAATATGAGTAAAACTAAGATAATGTTCAATGAAAATACAGACACGACAAATAGGGGTTATAGACGAATCTCTAAGGAATGATAAGGAATAAACATACTAAGGACAGACAGTAAGAATTTCCCCATGATATGAAATCAAAATTAAAAGAAGCATAAGCAGGGGTTGAAGAGCTCTTGGTAAACAAAATGAGATTATGAAAAGTAAATTTCCATTCTCTCTAAAATGAAAAGTATTTTATCAGACTGCCCTACCAGTACTAACTTAGGCATCAGAAACTTGGAGCCTTACTAAAGCTTTAGAACATTAGCTAGTTACAACTCAAAGAGCTATGGAAAGAATAATGATTGAATTAACACTAACAGATAGAAAAACAGCAACACGATACGGGAGCGAACTTAATTAGAAGATTTTCTAACAACAAGTAAGAAAAAGAAATGGGCGTGGACGGGAAATATAATGAGAGTAATAATTGATGAAAAAAATATAAGAGAATGGGTCCCGGGAGAAGATGATGGATTAACGAGTTAGAAATTTTGCTGGTATAGACTGGTATAGAAAGACCATAAACAGACAGGAGTGGATGGACATGTCTGAGGCCTTTGTTCTACAGTGGACTATCTATGGCTGATATATACACACACACACATATATATATATATATGTGTGTGTGTGTGCGTGTGTACTGTGTATATATATATATATATATATATATATATATATATATATATATATATATGTGTGTGTGTGTGTGTGTGTGTTTGTGCATATGTGTATATATATATATATATATATATATATATACATATATATATATATATATATATGTGTGTGTGTGTGTGTGTGTGTGTGTGTGTGTGTGTGTGTGTACTGGTGGGTAAGTGGGAGCCGCTATGTTTTTGTATTTGTAGGCAGACCTAATATTCAAACCTGTGACTGAATAATATAAAAGTGAAAACTACTAAATAGTTTGGAATAGCGAGTCGACATGGAGGAAAAAACTACGCATTTGAATAACGAATATATGATATAGGATATAAAATGACCCGAAACCTTTGGTGTAGTCAAAGGCGTAAGCCCATACTGTCCGTATAAAGTTTCGGCTTAAACAATAGGTGGCAATATATACCAATTGGAATTTTTTTTTTAGCAAAATATGCTACATCCAATTAAGTGAAACATCAAACCTATCTGAGAAAATATGCAGTGACCATCGAGATAGACGGGTCGAACATGATGCTTGTTTTTGGGGAAATTTTGCCACTGAAACAAGATTCAACTTTGTTAATGGGATACTTTCATATGAAAGACTATATTTATTTATTTGATATTTTATTTATTTTATTTGTTGATTTGATTTATTCAGTAGTCGTTTATTTATTGATTTGTTCGGTAGTTATGCTTTTATATTCATTCAATGTTCATTTGTTTGTTTACTCAAGAATTGATTTATTTTATATTAAATCCTTTATTCGTTTATCTATTTTGTATTTTAATGATTTAAATAGTCAGTATTTTAATTTAGGTAGTCAAGATTTTAATGATTTTAGTAGTCAATATTTTAAGGATTTAAGTAGTCAGTATTTAAATGATTTAAGTAGTCAAGATTTTAAGGATTTAAGTAGTCAATATTTTAATTTAAGTAGTCTAGATTTTAAGGATTTAAGTAGTCAATATTTTAAGGATTTAAGTAGTCAATATTTTAATGATTTAAGTAGTCAATATTTTAATGATTTATGTAGTCAATATTTTAATGATTTATGTAGTCAATATTTTGATTTAAGTAGTCAATATTTTAATGATTTAAGTAGTCAATATTTTAATGATTTAAGTAGTCACTATTTTAATGATTTAAGTAGTTAATATTTTAGTTTAAGTAGTCAAGATTTTAATGATTTAAGTCGTCAATATTTTAAGTAGTCAAGATTTTAACGATTTAATTAGTCAATATTTTAATGATTTAAGTAATCAATATCTTATTTAATCAGATTATCAACATTTGAATGATTTAATTAGTCTATATTTTAATAATTTAGCTGTTCGAATTCTAATTATTTATTTAATTCTTTGTTATTTATCTATATGCTTTTCGGCTGGAATTTCATTTCTCTTTTTCCTGGAAAGATAAGTTGAAGCTTCAGCTTAACGATGGTCATGGAAATATTTTTACTCTTTTCGGTACTGTAATTGATGAAACGCTTTTGATGTGTTTCTTTGATTGGATTTTTATATCGTTTTATTTGTCCAATGGATATTGCTACCAAATAGTTCACTGTCCGTGTGTGTTAGTGCTTTGTCGACTGAAGTTTTTAGGAACAGATGTTGGGTGGTAGTCCATAGGCCTACTCGGTATCATTTAGAGAATGTACACTGCTAAAAATTTGCATTAGAAAAAACTGTAAATTCTTGGCAACATTTATTCCAGCATTTTTGTCGTTTTGTAAACGGACATATTAACGTAAAGGAGTGATATTACGGTCACCAACCAGTAAAAAATACAGAGCTTTTGGTAAACAAAATGAGATTATGGAAACTAAATTGCCATTCTCTCTAAAATGAAAAGTATTTTATCAGACTGCCCTAACAGTACTAACTTAGGCATCAGAAACTTGGAGCCTTACTAAAGCCTTAGAACATAAGGTAGTTACAACTCAAAGAGCTATGGAAAGAATAAGTGCTAAAAGTATGGTAAAATTACGGTTCCGTGTATTTTACTGAAATACGACTGCGAATAGTAGATTTTTACGGAGAATATCCAATTGAAATTAAGGTTTTTTTTTTAAGTGTATCTAATTTTCATGTTTTTTTTTATATATATAAAAAGAAACAATATATGAATAGTTCATACTACATGAAGAAAATTTCCCGACTTGTCTGTAAATTAAGTTGGAGATATCTTATTTTTGAAATGCTTATGTATTAATTTAGCGTTGTATCACCTTATTCAATGCTATTTCCAACACCAAATGGCTTTACCCTATGTTTGCATTGGCTTAAGAAAGTGGGTATGTAATCTTTTAAATCATCACGGAAAATTATATATCTTTTAAAGAATCTATCTAAGTTCCATGGCTTCTTTTAAATAAAAAGAAAGTATATATAAATAGCTTATTCTACTTAAAGAAAATATCCCGTCTTATTGTCTATAGATTAACTTAGAATTATCTTTATTTTTTAGATGTATCAATTTATCGTTATAATACCTTTTTAAGGTTATCACCACCCAGTGTTTTCTTTATGTTTTGGAACTTGGTATGTAATCTATTTAATCGCAACTGAAGATTCTGTAGTCATCGTAAGTAGATTCGTAGATAAGCCGTATACATGTACATGCCATAGAATATACTATTATTATTATTATTATTATTATTATTATTATTATTATTATTATTATTAGCCAAGCTACAACCCTAGTTGGAAAAGCAAGATGCTATAAGCCCAAGGGCTCCAATGGGGAAAATAGTCCAGTGAGGAAAGGAAATAAGGAAATAAATAAATGATGAGAACAAATTAACAATATATCATTCTAAAACAGTAACAGCGTCAAAACAGATATTTCCTATTTAAGCTATTAACAACGTTAAAAACAGATATTATTATTATTATTATTATTATTATTATTATTATTATTACTAGCCAAGCTACAACCCTAGTTGGAAAAGCTAGATACTATAAGCCCAATGGCTCTAATAGGGTAAAATAGCCCAGTGAGGAAAGGAAATAAGGAAATAAATAAATGATGAGAATTAACAATATATCATTCTAAAAACAGTAACAGCGTCAAAACAGATATGACCTATATAAACTATTAACAACGTCAAAAACAGATATGTCATATATTAACTATGAGAAGACTCATGTCAGCCTGGTCAACATAAAAACATTTGCTCCAACTTTGAACTTTTGAAATTCTACTGATGGCATGTACACTTTGCCATGTATTGTATGCATGGATGCAATACCGGTATGAGATAAGTGATTACCAACGTGTGTAGGCGTAGTGTGATACAATGTCTATCTCTTTCATCTGTAAAACAGATTGATTGAATTCTTTGAGTTCCCTTAATAGTGTTTTCATCATTTAATGGTTTAAAGGCCACTCATGAATGGCTGAGGTAAGGGACAATGACATTGACCTATCGAGTAGGACAATGCCCTAGAGACTGATCAGATATACATATGATTAGCGCCTAAGTCCCCTTTCACCCAAGCTAGGATCCAGGAGGGCCAGGCTCCCCCAACCCCCCATCCTTAGCTGACAAGGATGGTGAGGTTGCAGCGACCAAAGGAACTAACGAGTTTGAGCGGGGCTCGAACCCCAGTCTGGCTAATCACCAGTCAGGGACGTTACCGTATCGGCCACCACAACCCTATAGAATCTTTTTTTTTTTATTAAAGTTGACCTTATGAATAGCGTCACTCGATTTTCCATTTCACTTTTAATATACATCATGAGTTTGCTTAGCTGTTTGTAAAATCATTTTGAAATTCCGCCCTGTGAAATTCTTTTTATTCGGGTAAAAAAGGTTCCGTAAAAAGGAATTTATTTTTTCCCATTAATCAGCGACATTTACCGAAATCCAATGTTATGTATAACATTATAAGAGTAAGCTCTTTGTGGAATTGGTTTGAAAGCCAACAGATTTTGCTTAATGCACCGAGAAATGAAATGCTACTTTCATTATCTTTTTTTTCTTTGATTCTATTCACATGAATGTCAGTACACAGTTAAAAAATTTTATTAAAAAAACAAATGTCTGGAAACAGTTTTTCCGGGATTTTCACCGTTTTAAAAACGGATATATTGACGTAAAGGAATGATATTACGGTGACCAACCCGTAAAATATAAGAACAAAGTATGGCGCAATTACGGTCATCTGTATTTTGCTAAAATAAGGCTGAGAACACTATATTTTTACGGAGAATTTCCGATTAAAATTACGTCTGTAGTCTTTGGAATAGGAGATTTATCCTATGGATATAAAATGTGGAATGGCAAACTTCGTTCAAATAAATAATGGCGAACCTTGTCAAAATGGGCAATTGGCAACTCCGTCGTGCTGGATATATTTTTCTCCATGTTCATGCATGATGAATTCACTGAAATGTTTGAAATCATCCTTTCTCGTTCAGATATGAGAATCCTAATTGAAAATTCGCCTCTGATCTATATCCTATTCTAGATTTTACATGGTTGAAAAAATAGATATAAAAAAAAAAAAAGTTTAATGGTTTTTATATTACAAGTCACTTTGAGACCCATGACATGAGTTCATATTTATAGAAGGGTTATCCGAATAGAAACATTAGTTGAAGGGTTATAGCTCTTTGAGTCACAGTCAGGTTGAATTGTGTTTTAAAATACAGAGGTACTCCAGTCGCTTTAATTGTTATAAATTTTGCATGCGGGGAATAATATATATTTATATACTATATATATATATATATATATATATATGTGTGTGTGTGTGTGTGTGTGTGTGTGTGTGTGTGTGTGTGTGCAGAAGAACCACAGGGACAATGAAAATACGAAATATACGATTAAGTCCTGACTAGTTTCGTGATACTTCTTCAGGGTCCTCTGAAGAAGTATCACGAAACTAGTCAGGACTTAATCGTATATTTCGTATTTTCATTGTCCCTGTGGTTCTTCTGCATCTGAGCATCACGTTTTCCTGTGATTTTTACGCATGTATATATGTATATATATATATATATGCATATATATATATGCATATATATATATATATATATATATATATATATATATATATATATATTCTCATTGTCCCTGTGGTTCTTCTGCATCTGAGCAACACGTTTTCCTGTGATTTTTACACATATATATATGTATATATATATATATATATATATATATATATATATATATATATATATATATATATTTCTCATTGTCCCTGTGGTTCTTCTGCATCTGAGCAACACGTTTTCCTGTGATTTTTACGCATATATATATATATATATATATATATATATATATATATATATATATATATGTATGTATATATATATATATATGTGCATATATTTATATATGTGTGTGTTCATTTGTAAATTTTGTTTAAAAAACTCTTGCGTTACTATTATTTTATCTATGACTTTTATGATTAGGTTGATTGCTCCCATATCCCGCCTCATGCAGATGATCAGAGAAACTATGGAAAGGAACTTGTCACACATTTTATGTTAAATAGAAAAACTCGAAAGATTAAGGGAAAAAGATACAGTAATTCAACGAAAAAATCATCATAGATAGATCGACAACGGAAAGATATATGCTTTTGTAGTTGAAATGATAATAGTAAA
>NC_090757.1:36535712-36540023 GCF_036898095.1 Palaemon carinicauda | reverse complement strand
ATCATCTACTGAGATTTTTTTCTGTTAGCTCCACTGTAATTTTCAGTCACTAATCCATTGCAATAAAACCTCACAATATTCTGACCAGCGGAAAGCAGGACTTTTCAAAGTTAATCTTATACATTGTTTAATCTCAAAATGAACATATTCTTTGTACTATATAATAAAAGAATCTGTCGTTTGAATAGCTGGCTTACTTACTACTGTATTTACTGGATACATTGTGCAATTTATCCGATGCCAATATGCAAAGTATTATTATTATTATTATTATTATTATTATTATTGTTGTTGTTGTTGTTGTTGTTGTTGTTATTATCATTATTTCTAGTTAAGCTACAACCCTAGTTATGAAAGCAGGATGCTATAAACTCAAGGGCTCCAACAGGGAAAAATACCGCAGTGAGGAAAGGAATTAAGGAAATAACTAAACTGTATGAGAGGTTATGAATAATTAAAATAGAGCATTTTAGTAACTGTATCAACATTAAAACAAAACTTTTATTGATAAACTATTAAAAGACTTATGTCAGTCTATTTGACATAAAATCATTTACTGCATGTTTGAACTTTTTAAGTTCTACAGATTCAACTACCCGATTAGGAAGTTCATTCCACAACTTGGTTACAGCTGGAATAAAACTTCTAGAATACTTTGTAGTATTGAGCCTCATGATGGAGAAGGCCTGAAATTGATTGGAATAGAAATCCTCTTTGGTCTTACCTACATAATTTCCAGAATAGTATTGATGAGTGTACAGTACAGTAATCTTTCTAAATCTGCAAAATTGACTTAAATTACACTGGTTCTGAAAGGTACTCTTGACCATCAGGACTTGAGTTCATACAGACTTATTTCGAAGCTATCCTTCATATCAAAAGTACTATTCTCAATTTTGTTTAATGAGGCGCATTTGCACTGACTCGCAGGGGTGCAGGGGTGCCCTTTTAGCTCGGAAAGGTTTCCTGCTAGCTGATTGGTTGGGCAATATCATTCTAACCGATCAGCAATTAGGAAATTTTCCGAGCTAAAAGGACACCGCTGCTCCTCATTAAAAAAATGAGTATTGAACATGTAATTCTTGAACAACTATAGTCCATTTCTTTTAGCGATGCATATTTGCACGGACTCGCAGCGGTGCCCTTTTAGCTCGGAAAAGTTTCCGGATCGCTGATTGGTTGGAATTATCTCGTCCAACCAATCAGCGATCCGGAAACTTTTCTGTGCTAAAAGGGCACCGCTGCGAGTCGGTGCAAATATGCATCGCTAAAAGAAATGGACTATAGTTAGTTATTTAAGAAGAATCGAAGAATTGCCAGACAACTAGTCAGAGTTATCTGCTGTAAATTATGGATGAAGAAAAATGTAGCATTTTGCTTTTACTCGATCTTAGTGCTGCTACTTGAAGTTTTACAGTCCATTTGTATTGAAGATGAAGCTTTTGAGTATCTAACCCATTACTTGGTTGACAAAACTACTGTGTAGGAGTTGCAAACATTTTCATCATATGCACCATTTAGCAGAGGGGTACCCATAGAAGTGTACTAGCTCCAGTCTTATTATGTATCTACTGAATACTAGAATACTATAGGTATGTCAAAAGTACTACAGAGATATAGTGAAGTTCAAGCTGTTTGCAGATCATACAGAATTTTACTTCTCCATAAATAACATTGATGATAATGCTGAGAATTTAAACCATGTTCTTATCAGTGTTAGTGAATGGATGACAATTAAACAACTAAAATTAAATGAAAATAAAACCGAGTTTATTGTGGTAGTAAAAAAAAAAAAAACTTGGGTGACATCCAAATAAATATTAATGGCAACCTGGTCCCGATATTTAGTAGAGCTTATTGCCTAGGTGTATCACTTGACTGCAATTTTGTCTCTCAGTGATCAAATAATGTAGTAAGACTCTTTGGATATCACCGTAGAAACTAGGTCTTTGTAAGGAAGTATCTGGAGGAATATTCTGTTAAGAAACGTTGTGATTAATTGTGCTATTACCAGGATTGACAACTGTAATTAGCTATTACAATCTACCCAAAGAACAACTTGAGAAATTACAAAAAGAGATAAACAGAGGAACATGATTGGTAAATGGTGTCCCTCCCCGAGAAAGGATTACGCCTATTTCAAATGGAATTGCAATGTACAATGGCTCCCTATTAAAGCTAGAATAGAGTTTAAGATATATGCAGTGACTCGTCAAGTTATCAGAACAGTACGTCCAAAATATCTAAGAAAATTAATTAATGTACATCGTGCACCCAACAAATCGTGTCGACACGAGAAGTTGCAAATGGTTTCAGGTTATTGGAACCAATATGCACTTCTAATGTAGGTTTTAAACAACCCCCCTCCCCCTCCCCAGACATCCGAAGGTGGGAAGCTATTAAGGCCTTTAAGAAAAAGTTGAAGACTTTCTTGTTTTCTAAGTGCTTCGATTATGTTTAGGCCTATTTGACAATTACTCTAAATAACTAAGAATACACACGACAAACATGTAGCTGTAGGGTTCATAGAATTCTACAGGACTATAAAGGAAATAATCCTTAGAGTAAAGTAAGTCCTATCTATTGCTCCAGTTCCCCGTTTCTCACAATCTCTTCGTTCTTACCTAGGCATTCCAGTAATGACAAGAATTGTGGACTTAACTTGCACTGCTCCCATTGCATTTGCAAATTCTCTTCCGTGCAACCCTTCGAATTTATCAGTTTCGCTTCTCCTCCCTTGTCATTTCCTCTTTTTTTCCCAGAGCAGAACGTTCATTACATGCACTGCTGCAGGGCTCATTCTATTGTGAGAATACCTTTTTTCTACCTCTTCCTTTTATCATGCCTTTCCAACTCTGCACTATTAACTCCTTTTCACCTCGACCTATCCACCTCCTCTCCAAAGAGAGCAGCGCCAGCCGCTGTCTCTAACGCCGTCGTTTTCCAAAGCTCTTCACGGCATTTGCTGTTGTGTTTCCCCGTCATTGTGTTTATTTTCTCGCAGTGCGAGACCCCTTGATGTTTCGGAGGCAATCCATTATTCCCTTTGATGCACCGAGGGACTGCAGGAGGTAGCATTACCAATATCTCTCCCATGTAGAGGCTTTACTCAGTGCCTTCTCCAGACATATTATCCTCTCTTTGACTCGCTCTTGGTTTTTCCTCTCGGTGGATCTTGTTATGTCTCACAGTGTAATTCGTGGAAACTCTGTACATGGTGACGCACAAAAGGAATATCAACTCCAATTACATTTATTCATTTTTGATATATAATATGGCATTTATATTTTATCATCATATAATTATTATTATTATTATTATTATTATTATTATTATTATTATTATTATTACTTTCTAAGCTGCAACCTTAGTTGGAAAAGCAGGATGCTATAAGTTAGCGGGGCCAACAGGGAAAATAGCCCGGTGAGGAAAGACACAAGGAAAAATAAAATATTTTTCCATTATGGTCTGGCATCGTTAGTGATTGGTAATCGTAATTCAGGTTTTTCGGTGCTGAATTGAATTAAACAACTGCGAATGAAACGGGTTTCAGAAGAACTGTCAATAACTACAGTTGATAATTACAGATTTTATTTTTTACATAACCCATGAAATATAGGAAAATCCAAAAGGATAATGATAGTTTTCTGGTATTGTCTAGGGATAATATGGAAATTGAAATTTAGTAGAAATGAGAAAGTTCACCAATTTTTGTTTTTATTGTTGTTGTTGTCATTATCATCTATAGATAATGATTTTGATTATAGCAATGACATCAAAAGTACGATAGTTGGAAGTTTCAGGGATGAAAACTAAGATAAAGCTTATTATTATTATTATTATTATTATTATTATTATTATTATTATTATTATTGTAATTTATCATTATTATTATTATTGTAATTTATCATTATTATTATTATTGTTATTATTATTATTACTATTATTATTATTAAAGCTACAACCCCTTTTTAAGTAGTCCCTTTTAAAAGTTTTGTATATGGCATCTCGAGTTTCTGGTTTAATCATTGATAAGGTAATAGTTACGATAAGAGCAGAATACCTCAAATCTGTCAGAGGTAAAGAACGAAATGTATGGTGTATTTATGAGTAAAGAATGGACTGACCAAATTCAAAAGCTCTAAATACTGTATGTCGTCTCATCCATGCACATATAATTACGCCAATCATGTAGCTGGAGTTTCAGTGCTTTCATAATGTTGGTATAAGGATAAGGAATTTGGTACCTTTTTAATAACCAGTCCTTTATCATATGAGAAATTTGGTATCTTTTAATAACAAGTCCTAGGT
>NC_090757.1:36523212-36530712 GCF_036898095.1 Palaemon carinicauda | reverse complement strand
TGTTGTAATTTAGGAAGCGTTTTAAACGTTATAGATGCTGTCTGAGCAAAGATCTGGCAGTAATTTTAGTTTTCTGGAAGCGTTTTAAAGATTATAGATGCTGTCTGAACAAAGATCTGGGAGTAATTTAGGAAGCGGTTTAAACGTTATAGATGCTGTCTGAGCAAAGATCTGGCAGTAATTTTAGTGTTGTGGAAGCGTTTTAAACGTTATAGATGCTGTCTGAACAAAGATCTGGCAGTAATTTTAGTGTTGTGGAAGCGTTTTAAACGTTATAGATGCTGTCTAAACAAAGATCTGGCAGTAATTTTAGTCTTCTAGAAACGTTTTAAACGTTATAGATGCTGTCTAAACAAAGATCTGGCAGTAATTTTAGTGTTGTGGTAGCGTTTTAAACGTTATAGATGCTGTCTAAACAAAGATCTGGCAGTAATTTTAGTGTTGTTGTAGCGTTTTAAACGTTATAGATGCTGTCTGAACAAAGATCTGGCAGTAATTTTAGTGTTGTTGTAGCGTTTTAAACGTTATAGATGCTGTCTGAACAAAGATCTGGCAGTAATTTTAGTGTTGTGGAAGCGTTTTAAACGTTATAGATGCTGTCTAAACAAAGATCTGGCAGTAATTTTAGTCTTCTAGAAACGTTTTAAACGTTATAGATGCTGTCTAAACAAAGATCTGGCAGTAATTTTAGTCTTCTAGAAACGTTTTAAACGTTATAGATGCTGTCTAAACAAAGATCTGGCAGTAATTTTAGTCTTCTAGAAACGTTTTAAACGTTATAGATGCTGTCTAAACAAAGATCTGGCAGTAATTTTAGTGTTGTGGTAGCGTTTTAAACGTTATAGATGCTGTCTGAACAAAGATCTGGCAGTAATTTTAGTGTTGTGGAAGCGTTTTAAACGTTATAGATGCTGTCTAAACAAAGATCTGGCAGTAATTTTAGTCTTCTAGAAACGTTTTAAACGTTATAGATGCTGTCTAAACAAAGATCTGGCAGTAATTTTAGTGTTGTGGTAGCGTTTTAAACGTTATAGATGCTGTCTGAACAAAGATCTGGCAGTAATTTTAGTGTTGTGGAAGCGTTTTAAACGTTATAGATGCTGTCTGAACAAAGATCTGGCAGTAATTTTAGTGTTGTTGTAGCGTTTTAAACGTTACAGATGCTGTCTGACCAAAGATCTGGCAGTAATCTTAGTGTTGTGGAAGCCTTTTAAACGTTATAGATGCTGTCTAAACAAAGATCTGGCAGTAATTTTAGTGTTGTTGTAGCGTTTTAAACGTTATAGATGCTGTCTGAACAAAGATCTGGCAGTAATTTTAGTGTTGTGGAAGCGTTTTAAACGTTATAGATGCTGTCTGAACAAAGATCTGGCAGTAATTTTAGTGGTGTTGTAGCGTTTTAAACGTTATAGATGCTGTCTAAACAAAGATCTGGCAGTAATTTTAGTGTTGTTGTAGCGTTTTAAACGTTACAGATGCTATCTGACCAAAGATCTGGCAGTAATCTTAGTGTTGTGGAAGCGTTTTAAACGTTATAGATGCTGTCTAAACAAAGATCTGGCAGTAATTTTAGTGTTGTTGTAGCGTTTTAAACGTTATAGATGCTGTCTGAACAAAGATCTGGCAGTAATTTTAGTGTTGTGGAAGCGTTTTAAACGTTTTAGATGCTGTCTAAACAAAGATCTGACAGTAATTTTAGTGTTGTTGTAGCGTTTTAAACGTTATAGATGCTGTCTGAATAAAGATCTGGCAGTAATTTTAGTGTTGTGGAAGCGTTTTAAACGTTATAGATGCTGTCTGAGCAAAGATCTGGCAGTAATTTTAGTGTTGTGGTAGCGTTTTAAACGTTATAGATGCTGTCTAAACAAAGATCTGGCAGTAATTTTAGTGTTGTGGTAGCGTTTTAAACGTTATAGATGCTGTCTGAACAAAGATCTGGCAGTAATTTTAGTGTTGTTGTAGCGTTTTAAACGTTATAGATGCTGTCTGAACAAAGATCTGGCAGTAATTTTAGTGTTGTGGAAGCGTTTTAAACGTTATAGATGCTGTCTAAACAAAGATCTGGCAGTAATTTTAGTGTTGTGGTAGCGTTTTAAACGTTATAGATGCTGTCTAAACAAAGATCTGGCAGTAATTTTAGTGTTGTTGTAGCGTTTTAAACGTTACAGATGCTGTCTGACCAAAGATCTGGCAGTAATCTTAGTGTTGTGGAAGCGTTTTAAACGTTATAGATGCTGTCTGAACAAAGATCTGTCAGTAATTTTAGTGTTGTTGTAGCGTTTTAAACGTTATAGATGCTGTCTGAACAAAGATCTGGCAGTAATTTTAGTGTTGTGGAAGCGTTTTAAACGTTATAGATGCTGTCTGAACAAAGATCTGGCAGTAATTTTAGTGTTGTGGTAGCGTTTTAAACGTTATAGATGCTGTCTGAACAAAGATCTGGCAGTAATTTTAGTGTTGTGGAAGCGTTTTAAATGTTATAGATGCTGTCTAAACAAAGATCTGGCAGTAATTTTAGTCTTCTAGAAACGTTTTAAACGTTATAGATGCTGTCTAAACAAAGATCTGGCAGTAATTTTAGTGTTGTGGTAGCGTTTTAAACGTTATAGATGCTGTCTAAACAAAGATCTGGCAGTAATTTTAGTGTTGTTGTAGCGTTTTAAACGTTATAGATGCTGTCTGAACAAAGATCTGGCAGTAATTTTAGTGTTGTTGTAGCGTTTTAAACGTTATAGATGCTGTCTGAACAAAGATCTGGCAGTAATTTTAGTGTTGTGGAATCGTTTTAAACGTTATAGATGCTGTCTAAACAAACATCTGGCAGTAATTTTAGTGTTGTTGTAGTGTTTTAAACGTTATAGATGCTGTCTGAACAAAGATCTGGCAGTAATTTTAGTGTTGTGGAAGCGTTTTAAACGTTATAGATGCTGTCTAAACAAAGATCTGGCAGTAATTTTAGTGTTGTTGTAGCGTTTTAAACGTTATAGATGCTGTCTGAATAAAGATCTGGCAGTAATTTTAGTGTTGTGGAAGCGTTTTAAACGTTATAGATGCTGTCTGAGCAAAGATCTGGCAGTAATTTTAGTGTTGTGGTATCGTTTTAAACGTTATAGATGCTGTCTAAACAAAGATCTGGCAGTAATTTTAGTGTTGTGGTAGCGTTTTAAACGTTATAGATGCTGTCTAAACAAAGATCTGGCAGTAATTTTAGTGTTGTGGTAGCGTTTTAAACGTTATAGATGCTGTCTAAACAAAGATCTGGCAGTAATTTTAGTGTTGTTGTAGCGTTTTAAACGTTACAGATGCTGTCTGACCAAAGATCTGGCAGTAATCTTAGTGTTGTGGAAGCGTTTTAAACGTTATAGATGCTGTCAGAACAAAGATCTGTCAGTAATTTTAGTGTTGTTGTAGCGTTTTAAACGTTATAGGTGCTGTCTGAACAAAGATCTGGCAGTAATTTTAGTGTTGTGGAAGCGTTTTAAACGTTATAGATGCTGTCTGAACAAAGATCTGGCAGTAATTTTAGTGTTGTTGTAGCGTTTTAAACGTTACAGATGCTATCTGACCAAAGATCTGGCAGTAATTTTAGTGTTGTGGAAGCGTTTTAAACGTTATAGATGCTGTCTCAACAAAGATCTGGCAGTAATTTTAGTGTTGTGGTAGCGTTTTAAACGTTATAGATGCTGTCTGAACAAAGATCTGGCAGTAATTTTAGTGTTGTTGTAGCGTTTTAAACGTTACAGATGCTATCTGACCAAAGATCTGGCAGTAATTTTAGTGTTGTGGAAGCGTTTTAAACGTTATAGATGCTGTCTAAACAAAGATCTGGCAGTAATTTTAGTGTTGTGGAAGCGTTTTAAACGTTATAGATGCTGTCTAAACAAAGATCTGGCAGTAATTTTAGTGTTGTGGTAGCGTTTTAAACGTTATAGATGCTGTCTAAACAAAGATCTGGCAGTAATTTTAGTGTTGTTTTAGCGTTTTAAACGTTACAGATGCTGTCTGACCAAAGATCTGGCAGTAATCTTAGTGTTGTGGAAGCGTTTTAAACGTTATAGATGCTGTCTGAACAAAGATCTGTCAGTAATTTAGGAAGCGTTTTAAACGTTACAGATGCTGTCTGAGCAAAGATCTGGCAGTAATTTTAGTGTTCTGGAAGCGTTGTAAACGTTATAGATGCTGTCTGACCAAAGATCTGGCAGTAATCTTAGTGTTGTGGAAGCGTTTTAAACGTTATAGATGCTGTCTGAACAAAGATCTGGCAGTAATTTTAGTCTTCTGGAAGCGTTTTAAACGTTATAGATGCTGTCTGACCAAAGATCTGGCAGTAATCTTAGTGTTGTGGAAGCGTTTTAAACGTTATAGATGCTGTCTGAATAAAGATCTGGCAGTAATTTTAGTCTTCTGGAAGCGTTTTAAACGTTATAGATGCTGTCTGACCAAAGATCTGGCAGTAATTTTAGTGTTGTGGAAGCGTTTTAAACGTTATAGATGCTGTCTGAACAAAGATCTGTCAGTAATTTAGGAAGCGTTTTAAACGTTACAGATGCTGTCTGAGCAAAGATCTGGCAGTAATTTTAGTGTTCTGGAAGCGTTGTAAACGTTATAGATGCTGTCTGACCAAAGATCTGGCAGTAATCTTAGTGTTGTGGAAGCGTTTTAAACGTTATAGATGCTGTCTGAACAAAGATCTGGCAGTAATTTTAGTCTTCTGGAAGCGTTTTAAACGTTATAGATGCTGTCTGACCAAAGATCTGGCAGTAATCTTAGTGTTGTGGAAGCGTTTTAAACGTTATAGATGCTGTCTGAATAAAGATCTGGCAGTAATTTTAGTCTTCTGGAAGCGTTTTAAACGTTATAGATGCTGTCTGACCAAAGATCTGGCAGTAATTTTAGTGTTGTGGAAGCGTTTTAAACGTTATAGATGCTGTCTGAACAAAGATGTGGCAGTAATTTTAGTCTTCTGGAAGCGTTTTAAACGTTATAGATGCTTTCTGAACAAAGATCTGGCAGTAATTTAGGAAGCGTTTTAAACGTTATAGATGCTGTCTGAGCAAAGATCTGGCAGTAATTTTAGTCTTCTGGAAGCGTTTTAAACGTTATAGATGCTGTCTGAGCAAAAATCTGGCAGTAATTTAGGAAGCGTTTTAAACGTTATAGATGCTGTCTGAGCAAAGATCTGGCAGTAATTTTAGTGTTGTGGAAGCGTTTTAAACGTTATAGAGGCTGTCTGAGCAAAGATCTGGCAGTAATTTTAGTGGTGTGGAAGCGTTTTAAACGTTATAGATGCTGTCTGAGCAAAGATCTGGCAGTAATTTTAGTGTTGTGGAAGCATTTTAAACGTTATAGATGCTGTCTGAGCAAAGATCTGGCAGTAATTTTAGTGTTGTGGAAGCGTTTAAAACGTTATAGATGCTGTCTGAGCAAAGATCTGGCAGTAATTTTAGTGTTGTGGAAGCGTTTTAAACGTTATAGATGCTGTCTGAGCAAAGATCTGGCAGTAATTTTAGTGTTGTGGAAGCGTTTTAAACGTTATAGATGCTGTCTGAGCAAAGATCTGGCAGTAATTTTAGTGTTGTGGAAGCGTTGTAAACGTTATAGATGCTGTCTGAGCAAAGATCTGGCAGTAATTTTAGTGTTGTGGAAGCGTTTTAAACGTTATAGATGCTGTCTGAACAAAGATCTGGCAGTAATTTTAGTGTTGTGGAAGCGTTGTAAACGTTATAGATGCTGTCTGAGCAAAAATCTGGCAGTAATTTTAGTGTTGTGGAAGCGTTGTAAATGTTATAGATGCTGTCTGAGCAAAGATCTGGCAGTAATTTTAGTGTTGTGGAAGCGTTTTAAACGTTATAGATGCTGTCTGAACAAAGATCTGGCAGTAATTTTAGTGTTGTGGAAGCGTTGTAAACGTTATAGATGCTGTCTGAGCAAAAATCTGGCAGTAATTTAGGAAGCGTTTTAAACGTTATAGATGCTGTCTGAGCAAAGATCCGGCAGTAATTTTAGTGTTGTGGAAGCGTTTTAAACGTTATAGATGCTGTCTGAGCAAAGATCTGGCAGTAATTTTAGTGTTGTGTTGTGGAAGCGTTGTAAACGTTATAGATGCTGTCTGAGCAAAGATCTGGCAGTAATTTTAGTCTTCTGGAAGCGTTTTAAACGTTATAGATGCTGTCTGAGCAAAAATCTGGCAGTAATTTAGGAAGCGTTTTAAACGTTATAGATGCTGTCTGAGCAAAGATCTGGCAGTATTTTTAGTGTTGTGGAAGCGTTTTAAACGTTATAGATGCTGTCTGAGCAAAGATCTGGCAGTAATTTTAGTGTTGTGGAAGCGTTTTAAACGTTATAGATGCTGTCTGAGCAAAGATCTGGCAGTAATTTTAGTCTTCTGGAAGCGTTTTATACGTTATAGATGCTGTCTGAGCAAAAATCTGGCAGTAATTTAGGAAGCGTTTTAAACGTTATAGATGCTGTCTGAGCAAAGATCTGGCAGTAATTTTAGTGTTGTGGAAGCGTTTTAAACGTTATAGATGCTGTGTGAGCAAAGATCTGGCAGTAATTTTAGTGTTGTGGAAGCGTTTTAAACGTTATAGATGCTGTCTGAGCAAAGATCTGGCAGTAATTTTAGTGTTGTGGAAGCGTTTTAAACGTTATAGATGCTGTCTGAGCAAAGATCTGGCAGTAATTTTAGTGTTGTGGAAGCGTTGTAAACGTTATAGATGCTGTCTGAGCAAAAATCTGGCAGTAATTTAGGAAGCGTTTTAAACGTTATAGATGCTGTCTGAGCAAAGATCTGGCAGTAATTTTAGTGTTGTGGAAGCGTTGTAAACGTTATAGATGCTGTCTGAACAAAGATCTGGCAGTAATTTTAGTCTTCTGGAAGCGTTTTAAACGTTATAGATGCTGTCTGAGCAAAAATCTGGCAGTAATTTTAGTGTTGTGGAAGCGTTGTAAACGTTATAGATGCTGTCTGAGCAAAGATCTGGCAGTAATTTTAGTGTTGTGGAAGCGTTTTAAACGTTATAGAGGCTGTCTGAACAAAGATCTGGCAGTAATTTTAGTGTTGTTGTAGCGTTGTAAACGTTATAGATGCTGTCTGAGCAAAGATCTGGCAGTAATTTTAGTGTTGTGGAAGCGTTTTAAACGTTATAGACGCTGTCTGAGCAAAGATCTGGCAGTAAATTTAGTGTTGTGGAAGCGTTTTAAACGTTATAGACGCTGTCTGAGCAAAGATCTGGCAGTAAATTTAGTGTTGTGGAAGCGTTTTAAACGTTATAGACGCTGTCTGAGCAAAGATCTGGCAGTAATTTTAGTGTTGTGGAAGCGTTGTAAACGTTATAGATGCTGTCTGAGCAAAAATCTGGCAGTAATTTAGGAAGCGTTTTAAACGTTATAGATGCTGTCTGAGCAAAGATCTGGCAGTAATTTTAGTGTTGTGGAAGCGTTGTAAACGTTATAGATGCTGTCTGAGCAAAGATCTGGCAGTAATTTTAGTGTTGTGGA
>NC_090757.1:36513212-36518212 GCF_036898095.1 Palaemon carinicauda | reverse complement strand
CTGCTTAGCTACAACCCTAGTTGGAAAAGCTGGATGCTATAAGCCCAGGGGCTCCAACATGGAAAATAGCCCAGTGAGGAAAGGAAAAACGGAAAAATAAAATATTTTAAGAGTAACATCAAAATTAATATCGCCTATATAAACTATATAAACTATAACAAAAGAGGAAGAGAAATTAGAAAGAATAGTGTGCCCGAGTGTACCCTTAAGCAAGAGAACTCTAACCCAAGACAGTGGAAGACCATGGTACAGAGGCTATGACACTGCCCAAGACCAGAGAACAATGGTTTGATTTTGGAGTGTCCTTCTCCTAGAAGAGCTGCTTACCATAGCTAAAGAGTCTCTTCTACCCTTAGCAAGAGGAAAGTGGCCACTGAACAATTACATTGCAGTAGTAAATCCTTGGGTGAAGAAGAATTGTTTGGTAATCTCAGTGTTGTCATGTGTATGAGGACAGAGGAGAATATGTAAAGAATATGCCAGACTATTCGGTGTATATGTAGGCAACGGAATAATGAACCGTAACCAGAGAGAAGGATCCAATGTAGTACTGCCTGCCCAGTCAAAAGACGCCATAACGCTTTAGTGGTAGTATCTCAACGGGTGGCTGGTGCCTTGGCCAATCTACTACCTATCATTTTAATCTTGTTACTCTTCTTAAAATATTTTATTTTCCCTTGTTACCTTTCCTCACTGGGCTATTTTCCCTGTTGGAGCTCCTGGCCTTGTAGTATGCTGCTTTTCCAACTAGGGTTGTAGCTTAGTAAGTAATGATAATAATAGTAGATAATGCCCGGCCGAGATAGGATCAATCACATTTTGTCTGATGTCAGATCTTTATTTTCCAGTATCTGAAAAGTTTCAAGCTACACCTTTTGTACAGTGCATTAGGTAAGGGGTAGAATTTCAAATGATATAAATAAGAATATTATTTATTGAAATGTGATAGCATTGCTATTGTTTCTTGTGTAAAGAGACTTCTAATGTACAGTGAAACTTCATATTGTTATATGTGGAAATTGAAGAAGAGAATTATTAAAACCTTTTTTTGTAATGTCTAGAACACGCTAGTTGATGAACTCAGATACACACATACACACACGCATATATGTGTGTGTGTATATATATATATATATATATATATATATATATATATATATATATATATATATATATATATATATATATATATACACATGTACGTATGTGAACATTTAGGAAATTTATATATATATATATATATATATATATGAATAAATTTCTACCTCATACTTGGGATCGAACGCTGGCCCCTTCTAATGAAAGGCCAGGTCGAATCCAACCATGCCACGAGAGGCCATAAAAGAAGTCGAAACCTGACTGCTACCCAGCAGGTCAAGGATTTACCTGGCAAGACATCAGTCTCTTACCAGCGAGTTTTCCCCGACTTCCCGGCCCACCACGTGACACCCATCCCATATACCAAAGGCACTTCCCCCAATTTTGGGGGGGTAGCCGACATCAACAAGAACAAAAAAAAAAAAAAAAAGGGGACCTCTACTCTCTATGTTCCTCCAGCCTAACCAGGGACTCAGCCGAGTTCAGCTGGTACTGCTAGGGTGCCACAGCCCAACCTCCCACATTTCCACCACAGATGAAGCTTCATACTGCTGAGTCCCCTACTGCTGCTACCTCCGCGGTCATCTAAGGCACCGGAGGAAGCAGCAGGGCCTACCGGAACTGCGTCACAATCGCTCGCCATTCATTCCTATTTCTAGCACGCTCTCTTGCCTCTCTCACATCTATCCTCCTATCACCCAGAGCTTTCTTCACACCATCCATCCACCCAAGCCTTGGCCTTCCTCTTGTACTTCTCCCATCAACTCTTGCATTCATCACCTTCTTTAGCAGACAGCCATTCTCCATTCTCTCAACATGGCCAAACCACCTCAACACATTCATATCCACTCTAGCCGCTAACTCATTTCTTACACCCGTTCTCACCCTCACCACCTCGTTCCTGACCCTATCTACTCGAGATACACCAGCCATACTCCTCAGACACTTCATCTCAAACACATTCAATTTCTGTCTCTCCATCACTTTCATTCCCCACAACTCTGATCCATACATCACAGTTGGTACAATCACTTTCTCATATAGAACTCTCTTTACATTCATGCCCAACCCTCTATTTTTTACTACTCCCTTAACTGCCCCCAACACTTTGCAACCTTCATTCACTCTCTGACGTACATCTGCTTCCACTCCACCATTTGCTGCAATAACAGACCCCAAGTACTTAAACTGATCCACCTCCTCAAGTAACTCTCCATTCAACATGACATTCAACCTTGCACCACCTTCCCTTCTCGTACATCTCATAACCTTACTCTTACCCACATTAACTCTCAACTTCCTTCTCTCACACACCCTTCCAAATTCTGTTACTAGTCGGTCAAGCTTCTCTTCTGTGTCTGCTACCAGTACAGTATCATCCGCAAACAACAACTGATTTACCTCCCATTCATGATCATTCTCGTCTACCAGTTTTAATCCTCGTCCAAGCACTCGAGCATTCACCTCTCTCACCACTCCATCAACATACAAGTTAAACAACCACGGCGACATCACACATCCCTGTCTCAGCCCCACTCTCACCGGAAACCAATCGCTCACTTCATTTCCTATTCTAACACATGCTTTACTACCTTTGTAGAAACTTTTCACTGCTTGCAACAACCTTCCACCAACTCCATATAACCTCATCACATTCCACATTGCTTCCCTATCAACTCTATCATATGCTTTCTCCAGATCCATAAACGCAACATACACCTCCTTACCTTTTGCTAAATATTTCTCGCATATCTGCCTAACTGTAAAAATCTGATTCATACAACCCCTACCTCTTCTAAAACCCCCCTGTACTTCCCAGATTGCATTCTCTGTTTTATCCTTAATCCTATTAATCAGTACTCTACCATACACTTTTCCAACTACACTCAACAAACTAATACCTCTTGAATTACAACACTCATGCACATCTCCCTTACCCTTATATAGTGGTACAATACATGCACAGACCCAATCTACTGGTACCATTGACAACACAAAACACACATTAAACAATCTCACCAACCATTCAATTACAGTCACACCCCCTTCCTTCAACATCTCAGCTTTCACACCATCCATACCAGATGCTTTTCCTACTCTCGTTTCATCTAGTGCTCTCCTCACTTCCTCTATTGTA
Organism: Palaemon carinicauda; assembly: GCF_036898095.1. NCBI lineage: Eukaryota > Metazoa > Arthropoda > Malacostraca > Decapoda > Palaemonidae > Palaemon > Palaemon carinicauda. The sequence goes on along the minus strand of NC_090757.1, from coordinate 36,514,977 downwards.
ATCTCTCTCTCATTCTCATCTCCCATCACTGGCACCTCAACACCTGGAACAGCAATTATCTCTGCCTCCCTATCATCCTCAACATTCAGCAAACTTTCAAAATATTCCGCCCACCTTTTCCTTGCCTCCTCTCCTTTTAACAACCTTCCATTTCCATCTTTCACTGTCTCTTCAATTCTTGTGCCGGCCTTTCTTACTCTCTTCACTTCTTTCCAAAACTTCTTCTTATTCTCTTCATATGACTGACCCAGTCCCTGACCCCACCTCAGGTCAGCTGCCCTCTTTGCCTCACGTTCCTTGCGCTTTACTTCCACCTTTTTCTCTCTATATTTTTCATACTTCTCTATACTATTACTCTGCAGCCATTCTTCAAAAGCCCTCTTTTTCTCTTCCACTTTTACCTTCACTCCTTCATTCTACCATTCACTGCCCTTCCTCATGCTGCCTCCAACAACCTTCTTGCCACATACATCACTTGCAATCCCAACAAAATTTTCTTTTGCTAACTTCCACTCCTCCTCTAAATTACCAGTTTCTCTTACTCTCACTTCGTCATATGCCATTTTCAACCTTTCCTGATATTTACTTTTTACCCCAGGTTTTATTAGCTCTTCAACCCTCACTAGCTCCCTTTTACATCCACCTACTCTATTCCCCCACTCTTTTGCTACAACCAATTTTCCTTCCACCAAAAAATGATCAGACATACCGTTAGCCATACCCCTAAACACATGCACGTCTTTCAATCTTCCAAACATTCTTTTTGTTATCAACACATAATCCATTAATGCCCTTTCTACTACTCTTCCATTTGCCACTCTTACCCATGTATACTTATTTTTATCTTTCTTCTTAAAAAAGCTAGCACTTATTACCATCTCTTGTTCAACACACATATCTACCAGTCTCTCACCACTCTCATTTTCACCTGGTACGCCATACTTTCCAATGACACCTTCTACCTCTCCAGCGCCCACTCTAGCACGTGACACAATTTGTAGTAATTCATTCAAATTACCCCTAATGAGTCAATATGGATAAATGTCAACACAACATCGTGTTCAAATAGAAGTCGGGGAAAACTCGCTGGTAAGAGACTGATGTCTTGCCAGGTAAATCCTTGACCTGCTGGGTAGCAGTCAGGTTTCGACTTCTTTTATGGCCTCTCGTGGCATGGTTGGATTCGACCTGGCCTTTCATTAGAAGGGGCCAGCGTTCGATCCCAAGTATGAGGTAGAAATTTATTTCTATTTGAACACGATGTTGTGTTGATATTTATCCAAATATATATATATATATATATATATATATATATATATATATACTCTGTATATAGTGTGTGTGCGCACGTGCTTCTGTACGAACGCATTAATATTCATTTTTTTTTTTATTTACCTAGTAAAGGCCTGTATTCAGCTCTTTGAGATTTCATTCATTGCAATGCATTTCATCTTGTAAACTAAGAAATACAAAGCCTAATAGCTTTCAATTTCATTCTATCGTCATCTCTTCCTACGCCTATTGACGCCAAGGGCCTCGGGTTAGATTTCCCTAGTCGTCTCTATCTTGAGCAATAGAATACTCCTCCATTCATCATCTCATCAAAGAATTTCTATCACCATCCAGTTAATGAAAGGAAAATCTTTTCATGAATATACTGGAAAGTTAAAGAGTAATCATTAATTCAATCTAACCAAAATTACAGGGTTGAAAATTCAGGATCTCACGCAGTATATATATTCCCGCAATGGCATTCCACAGATGT
>NC_090757.1:36495712-36503212 GCF_036898095.1 Palaemon carinicauda | reverse complement strand
CAATTCATGAGAAGACAGGTTGAAACTGGTTCTGTTAAAAAACCTCAATTCATGAAAAGACAGGCTGAAACCGGTTCTGTTAAAGATACGTCAATTCATGAAAAGACAGGCTGAAACCGGTTCTGTTAAAAAACATTGATTCTTGAAAAGACAGGCTGAAACCGGTTCTGTTAAAAAACATTGATTCTTGAAAAGACAGGCTGAAGCCGGTTCTGTTAAAAAAACCTCAATTCATGAAAAGACAGGCTGAAACTGGTTTTATTAAATAAAACCTCAATTCATGAAAAGACAGGCTTAAACCGGTTCTGTTAAAGATACATCAATTCATGAAAAGACAGGCTGAAACCGGTTCTGTTAAAAAACATTGATTCATGAAAAGACAGGCTGAAGCCGGTTCTGTTAAAAAAACGTCAATTCATGAAAAGACAGGCTGAAACTGGTTTTATTAAATAAAACCTCAATTCATGAAAAGACAGGCTGAAACCGGTTCTGTTAAAGATACATCAATTCATGAAAAGACAGGCTGAAACCGGTTCTGTTAAAAAACATCGATTCATGAAAAGACAGGCTGAAGCCGGTTCTGTTAAAAAAAAACCTCAATTCATGAAAAGACAGGCTGAAACTGGTTTTATTAAATAAAACCTCAATTCATGAAAAGACAGGTTGACACCGGTTCTGTTAAAGATACATCAATTCATGAAAAGACAGGCTGAAACCGGTTCTGTTAAAAAACATTGATTCATGAAAAGACAGGCTGAAGCCGGTTCTGTTATAAAAAACCTCAATTCATGAAAAGACAGGCTGAAACTGGTTTTGTTAAAAAAACCTCAAACTCATGAAAAGACAGGCTGAAACCGGTTTTGTTTAAAATACATCAAATCGTGAAAAGAGAGGCTGAAACCGGTTCTGTTAAAGATACATCAATTCATGAAAGTCAGGCTGAAAACGGTTTTGTTAACAGTGAACTCTAGAGCGAATTATATAATAAAAAAGAAAGTACTGTTAATATGTGTTAAAAAGTGTGTGTGTGAAACACATGTGGTACACTTCCTTAGGATTACCCGGGGGGGGGGGGGGCAGGTACCGGCATTGCACCTCATCTGGTGCTTTCCTCGGGGTTCCAGCTGCTTTATATCCTTCTTTACTTCCGGCCTTGCTTCTTTACTTCCATCTTTTGACTAAATCTCATAATGTAGCAGTGAATGTAACTCTAGTGTTTTACCATATTACTACTATTACTACTACCACTACTATTAGCTAAGCTACAACCTTAGTGGGAAAGCACGAAGCTATAAGTATAAGGGCTCAAACAGGGAAATAGCCCAGTGAAGAAAGGAAATTGGGAACAGATAGAATAGTGTGCCTGGGTGTATCTTCAAGAAAGAGAACTCTAACCCACGACTGTGGAAGACCAGGGTACAGAGGCTATAACACTACCCAAGATTAGAGAACAATGGTTTAATTTTAGAGTGGCCTTTTCCTAGAATAGAGAAAACTAACCATTGAGCAATCACAGTGCTATAGTTAAGTCCTCGAGCGAAGAAGAATCTTTCAGTTATGTTGAGGTTTTCAGGTGTATTTAAAGAATAGGCCAGATTATTCGGTATATTGTTTCGGCAAATGAAAAATTAGACGTGACCAAAATGGTTTGTGGAGGCTTGTTGGCAACGTCCATATCCGGTGAGCGCCAAACTGGGGTTGGAGTCCCGCTGAAACTCGTTAGTACCTTCGGTCACTGCAACCTCACCATTCTTGTGAACTGAGGATGGTGGTTTTGGGAGAGTCTGTAGGTCTATCTACTGAGTCATCAACAGCCATTGACTTGCCCTCCTTGGTCCTCGCTCGGGTGGAGATGTGGCTTTGGCTCTGATTATATGTATATATGGTGAGTCTCTAGGGTATTGTCCTGCTTGATAAGGCAGTGTCACTGTCATTGCCTCTGCGTGCATTTACATTGAAGATCTTTATAAAGTACGGTCGGAGTAACATCTGCCTCTCTATCAAACGAGCATTTATTTTTGAAGTGTGTGAAATACCTTTATTGAGGTTATCGTATATCTTTCAAGGGATCAAAGTCTTATGGAAGAGTATTGCATTTGAAACTCTTGGCTTACCAGTGAATTATTCTGTTACCGATGAACATTTTTATTATTATTATTATTATTATTATTATTATTATTATTATTATTATTATTATTAGCCAAGCTACAACCCTAGTTGGAAAAGCAAGATGCTATAAGCCCAAGGGCTCCAATAGGGAAAAATAGCCCAGTGAGGAAAGAAAATAAGGAAATAGATAAATGATGAGAATAAATTAACAATAAATATATATATTACTCTAATATTTAGTAGTAGTTTTAGGATACGGCGTCTAGGGTCCACGGTTACCATAGCAACATCAAGTATGGCTCCTTTTTCAATACGTTGGTTGGAACTACTTATCAAGGAAATCTCCCATGTAAACGGCAATTTCTTCCATTTTTTGTCGTACGAGAGCGCTAACGCTCAGACGGGGGGTTGCCATGGCAACGGGGACGCTCGTCCAACCAAATTATGTGGGTGGCGAGGAGACTTTCAAGTCCCTCCCACCACTACACTCCCGTTTGGAAATATGATTTCGAGCCGGCTGTGAATGTAAGTCAGGTGTAAAGTACAGGTACATAGAGTTGATTGCGATTGATTACACAGATTGTTTTTATTTATAAGTTAACTGGAAGCTAATTTTAATCATCATCAGATGATTGTAGTGAGTTTTCCAAAATTATTGTTATTATTATTATTATCATTATTATTATTATTATTATAATTATTATTATTATAATTATTATTATTATTATTATTATAAGTACTTTTATTATTATTATTATTATTATAAGTACTTTTATTATTATTATTATTATTATTATTATCTTTATTATTATTATTTCTTGTTAAGCTACAACCCTAGTTAAAAAAAAAGCAGAATGCTATAAGCCCGGGGGCTCCAACAGGGAAAATAGCCCAGTGAGGGAAGGAAACAAGGGAAAAATAAAATATCTTAAGAAGAGAAACATTAAGATAAATATCTTCTATATAAAGTATAAAAAACTTTAACAAAACAAGAGGAAGAAAAATAAGATAGAAGAGTGTGCCCGAGTGTACCCTCAAGCAAGAGAGCGTATTTAGATATACGTTCTCTAGATATCGTGACAATTACGCAAATAAGAGTATTCACTAAATATATGATTACAGAGTAATGTATATGTGTGTGTTTATGTATAAGGGCATGTCTCTTTGTCTGATTATGGAAAAATAATCAGTATTCTTTATATAGTTGATAGTGTTACCTTATTGTCATATTTGATATATTACTGAGTGATGTTCTCAAAGAGGACTTGTAAATCTGTTTAGTTTTATTGAGATTCGAATAGCTCAGTATTATTATTGTTATTATTATTATTATTATTATTATTATTATTATTATTATAATTACTAGCAGAATGCTAGTAATAATAATAACAGGGAACGCAGCCCATTAGGAAAAAGAAGTTATTTTAAAGAATAAACTACAAATCGGAAATAGTATGGTATATATATATATATATATATATATATATATATATATATATATATATATATATATATATATAATGTGTGTGTTTGTAAAGATTAAATAGTAAGCTTAGCAAAAGAAAAGTATTTACACCAAGTTTGTACTTCTGAAGTGCCAGTGATTCAGCTATTTAACAGTGAAGATCTTACCACAATTTCCAAGGTACTGTGTAGTTTATTGAGTATTATAAAAGAAAATTTAATCCTTGGAATTAACGGTTTACATGATCTTAGGCGTTGGGCACAACTCCCCATGCGATTTTTTTAGCCGTACGTGTCTGGGAATTTTTCAGTCGTAGCCATGAACTCCTGCGATGTAAGGCCTTGGGCACAACTGGCCCTACTACCAGCTACGTGGGGTATACGGGCAAAATTTGTGTGAAATCGTGGGTGTGACGCAAGGGGAACGCAACAGTCTTACCTCGTAGCCCGCCGTATACCAGCCGCAGAATCTGCACGTATTTCATTTAATTCCGTACGACAAACGTGCGTGGCTCGTACTTGTGACGCAAGTTACACGCAAATTACACGCACGACCAATGTGCGGAGATCATGCCACAGAAAATCCTACGGCACGTACGTTGCACGTAAGTCACACGCACGGCTTACTTGCGTCAGACGTGCATCCTGTCTGCGACTACAAATTTTCTTGACTGCCGCAGAACATTTTAGTGCAGCGAGTGAAGATTCTGCGGCTGGTATAGGGCGGGCTACGAGGTCAAAGACTGTTGCGTGCCCCTTGGGTCACACCCACGATTTCACACAAATTTTGCCCGTATACCCCCGTAGCTGGTAGTACGACCAGTTATGCCCAACGCCTTACGCTGTGCAGGGGATAATTAAGCAAAATCTCATACGGCATGTACAAAGAGCTATGTGAACGATTTTTGCCAGAGATTTGATATCGATAAGGCATTTAGTTACCACAAGGTTTTGATAATGGAAAGATGTGGGTAGTTAGCATCCAATGGGCTTGTCCTACTGACATACAAACTGCGTTTTTGTTAGGGTTTAATTTCGTCCTTAATTGCATCCTGTTAAGGAATTCACAAACCACTGATCTATATTAAGGAGTTGAGATCGATATAAAAAGAGTAACATCACCAGCAGAAGCAGTAGGTTTGTTTTCAAACTAAATATAATTTTCACTGTTTAAGAAAATTCTCGGAAATTCTCCGTAAAAATATTCTGTTCAGACGACCGTAATTTTTACCCTACTTTTTTATTATCGGGTTGGTGACCGTAATATAACTTTATAGTGTCAATATATCTGTTTTTAAAACGGTAAATACATGACAACATTTATTTCGCGATTTTTACCATTTTTTCACGGCAAATTTTTAAGTGTGTATATAATAAGAGAATGAAAAGGCCAAGAGGAACACTAGATTTAACATTCCTGCTGTCATTACGGTGACCAACAACAATTACTCGTTGCAATATATAAGTAAACATTCATAGATAATGGTTAGGAATTTCCCAGCAACTCCATCTGTTCAAATTTGAAAACTAGGTGATTAATACTTTCAAAATCAGTATGAAAGTCAAGACCATTCGCACAAACTTCATGACCACAATCAAGGGATTCCGCACTGATAGAAAAAAAAAACCGTAATTTTAATCGAAAATTCTTCGTAAAAATATGCTGTTCTCAACCGTATTACAGTAAAATACAGGCGATTGTAATTTTACCATAATTTGTTATGATCTTTTACGGTTTGGTGACCGCAATATCACTCTTTTACATCACGATATCCGTTTTTAAAACGATAAAAATACCAGAATAAATGTTGCCAGACATTTACCGTATTTTAATGCGGATTTTTATCTGTGCCCAAAACTTTTATTGTAAGAAGAGCTTCATAAGCTACAAGGCATTTGCAAAAAAAAAAAAAAAAAAAAAAAAAATCCACGATATAAAAACGTTTATAAGGCAGGTAGAATCTAATGGCTTAGTAACAACCCAATTTGTAGTCAGGTAGATTTTTTTTTCTCAAGAAGGGATTTCCCTCTAACTTTACAATATCGGCCAAAATCAATGTTTTTAAGTCATTGTTTTCTTGGAGGTTCTGACAAATAGACTGTGCGATGTCCTTGTTTATTCCCAATCGACCTGACTGAATCTAACAGATGGTCGGATAAAGGAGAGACTTAATTCTGAAAGAAACGATAAAGGAGAAGGGAAACTAAAGGAATTCCATAGAATAAGATCTGTAAAACCATTCAAAGCAAGTTTTTACTGTTTGCAATAGTGAACTGTGAAGACTATATACACTAAGGCCGGGAGTACACTAGCGACTCTGTGGCGCCACAAAGCCACAGCATCGTGTGGCGGGGATGTGGTCTCCCATAGGTTTCCATTGTTTTCAAGTTTTGCCGCGCAAACTAGCGATTGTGGCAAGTGACTGTGGCTCTCTGTCGCTCATCCCCGCCACAGGCGTGGTGTGACTTTGACAACAATGGAAACCTATGGGAGACCACATCCCCGCCACACGATGCTGTGCACAGAGTCGCTAGTGTGCTCCCGGCCTTACTGGAGGTCGCGCTATAAGGCCAAGTTATTGGAACACCGAAATTGCATCTCTAGCATCTGTGAAGTTTCCTTGCGTTAGAAAGAAAGAGTAGGTAGTGTTTTAGCTGGTCGATTGAGAGTCTTTGTAAAGCGAAAGATTGTATTATTATTATTATTATTATTATTATTATTATTATTATTATTATTATTATTAGTTTATCTACAAGTACAGTTTGAAAAGCAGAATGCTATAAGCCCAAGGGCTCCAACAGGGGGAAAATAGCTTGGTAAGGAAAGGAAATAAGGAAATAAGTAAACTACATGAGAGGAAATGAACGAGTAAAGTATAATATATTAAGAACAATAACAATATTAAATAGATCTTTCATATATACACACATATATATGTATACTGTATACTGCCTAGATTAAGTCTTTCTGTAAATAGTAACAAATGAAGTTATATCGCTGATAAGAGCGGAAACAACTTAGATATGTAGAAACATATTAACTCTTTGAAGTAACCCGAACACGAACATATTCCATTCCATACAGAAGATAGGTTAGATTAAATTTTTATCAAATAAAATCAAGGCATTAATTACTCGATTAATCTGCCACAGGGAGCAATTCATATTTTTAATGAAAATATATTGGGAGTTTAAACAAAATTTCCCATCCATTGCAAATATTAATTTTCCTAGTATTGCCGATAAGAGTAAAAAATATTAACGTTTTTTTGCCGTTAAGATAAGGCTTACATTTTTAATTACACTCAGGGCTTATAACTCTACTGTAAGTATAAACGTAAGGTCGAAATTCGCAATCAAGAACATCAGCTCTTAGGCCATATTCGTGATTGAAAAAAGTAATCAAAGAAAGTCTTCCAAGCGCGCGACCCTTTTTTTTTTTTTTAGATATGGAGATGTGTAAACATTAACACAGACTTTGAAAATGGATCATCAAGAGAAATTCGCAAATGTAAAAATGCTGGAGAGCAACGACTTCGTACCCGGTGGGATACGTGTGGAAAAAAAATCCCCTTTTGCATACTTTATATATATCAACAACATCCAAAAACTACTTACCTGGATTACATCACTTCTTCCTTTTGATGTCTTACGAAGAAACGGTAAAGGAACTACAAATGGAGGCTGAGCCTCAACTTTGCTGTAGAGGAGCATTTTCAGTATGTCGTATGAAGTTGAATCAAAATTTTCTTAACACTTTACGAAATTATTATTATTATTATTATTATTATTATTATTATTATTATTATTATTATTATTACTTGTTAATCTACAACCCTTGTTGAAAAAGCAGAATGCTATAAGCCCAGGCGCCCCAACAGGAAAAATAGCCCAGTGAGGAAAGGAAACAAGGAAACAAAGTGTTTC
>NC_090757.1:36463212-36490712 GCF_036898095.1 Palaemon carinicauda | reverse complement strand
TGGTTAAAATAAGTTGGGTCAACAGCTTGGTTGCAAGGCTCCTAGCCGTAGGAATTAAACTTTAAAGGTAATTACCTTAGTTTCAGGTAATTTGCATGGTTTGAAGGTAATTTTTAAGGTAAAATGACATTGGTAAAACAATATCGGTTTTACTAGCCTCAAATTTAAGGAAGATGGAAGAGTTTTAAGGTAATGTAATGTAAAAATAAGCAGCATCTAAGGTAATGGCTACATGCTCAAGTTTAAACTCTGCTCCTAGAGCATTTATATCTAATATCATCAAAACCAAATCCAAGTCTCGAAACCTCACGAAGGTAATAAGTTGAAAATATAGGACGGGGTGGTGGTCTCCTTGGTCATAAGGCTATCACCCTATCTACTACGCATCTAAGTAAATATAAGAGTAAATTCTGGTAAACCGTCCCGTCCTCTCTCTCTCTAAACCGTCCCGTCTCTCTCTCTCTAAACCGTCCCGTCAGCTCTCTCTCTAAACCGTCCCCGTCTCTCTCTCTCTCTCTCTAAACCGTCCCGTCTCTCTCTCTCCTCTCTCTCTCTCTACTCTCTCTCGCATCCTCAAAACCGTCACCCGTCTCTCTCTCTATAACCGCTCCCCGTCCTCTCTCCTCTCTCTCTAAACCCGTCTCTCTCACTCTCTCTCTCTCTCTCTCTCTAAACCGTCCCGTCTCTCTCGCTCATCTCTCTCTCTCTCTCTCTCTCTCTCCTCTCTCTCTCTCTCTCTCTCTAAAACCGTCCCGTCTCTCTCTCTCTCTCTCTCCTCTCTCTCTCTCTCTCTCTCTCTATCTATCTAAACCGTCCGTCTCTCTCTCTCTCTCTCTCTCTCTCTACTAACGGTCCCGTCTCTCTCTCTCTCTCTCCTCTCCTCTCTCTCTCTCTCTCTCTCTCTCTTAAACCGTCCCGTCTCTCTCTCTCCTCTCCCCCTCTCTCTCTCTCCTCTCTCATCTCTCTCCCCTCTCTCTCTCTCTCTCTCTCTCTCTCTCTCTAAACGGTCCCGTCTCCTCTCTCTTCTCCTCTCTCTCTCTCTAAACGGTCCCCGTCTCTCTCTCTCTCTCTCTCTCTCTCTCTCTCTCTCTCTCTCTCTCTAAACCCGGTCCCCGTCTCTCTCTCTCTCTCTCTCTCTCTCTCTCTCTCTCTCTCTCTCTCTCTCTCTCTCTCTAAACCGTGCCGTCTCTCTCTCTCTCTCTCTCTCTCTCTCTCTCTCTCTCTCTCTCTCTCTCTCTCTCTCTCTCTCTCCTGAAGCCTTTTTGAGATATTGTAGCTTGCGCGGACTACCAGTTCAAGAAAATTGGTTTTAACTTAGTTTTTTACCTCTCTCTCTCCTCTCTCTCTCTCTCTCTCTCTCTCATCTCTCTCTCTAAACCGTCCCGTCTCTCTCTCTCTCTCTCTCTCTCTCTCTCTCTCTCTCTCTCTCTCTCTCACCTGAAAGCCTTTTTGAGATATTTTAGCTTGCGCGAACTACCAGTGTGTTTGAAAGAAAATTTGTTTTACTTAAGTTTTTTTACATGAAACTCTATTCTAAACTGTAAGCTTATAATTGAATTATAGGCAAATCACTTTTTCTCTCTTTAATCTATATAATAATCTTTTAGAGACAACATTTATCATGGAACTGTGCTAATAATCACCTCCTGAATTAACGTAGCCTCTTACGGGAAATTTAAATGTGGTTGAGTTCGTTAATGAAAAGTGAGATATTTTATGAGTAAACGTCATGGAATCTACCATAAAATGTTTATTAGGTTATATATTCAGAATATATGTATTGAAAATATATCCATTAATCATGTTAATGTTGCCTTTTGAACAATTAAAGGTTTGAATTATGCGGTAAAAGAGAGTATACTGATTAACATGTTTTTGTCACGAATCTGTATGTTATTATTATTATTATTATTATTATTACTAGGCAAGCTACAACCATAATTGGAAAAGCAAGATGCTATAAGCCCAAGGGCTCCATCAGGGAAAAATAACCCAGTGAGGAAAGGAAATAAGGAAATAAATAAATGATGAGAACAAATTAACAATAAATCATTCTAAAAACAATAACAACGTCAAAACAGATATGTCATATATAAACTATAAAAAGACTTATCATCATCCACATCAGCCATAACTACTCCCCCTCAGGACATATGTCTTAGACATGTCCTTTCCCTTGCGTCTGTTTATGATCATTCTATGCCAGTCCATACCGGCAAATTATTTTTAGCTCGTCAATCCATCGCCTTCTCTTCCTTTCCCTGCTTTAATAATCTCTAAGGACCCGCATGTTATTCCATTTATTGTCTGTCATTCGCACTATATGTCCTGCCCATGTCTATTTCTTTTTATATATGTTGTTAGAATATCCTCCACTTTAGTTTGATTTTGTTTCCACGTTGTTCTTCTTCTGACTCATAGTGTTATTCCCATCATTATACTTTCCATAGCTCTTTGAGGGGAAAAACAAAAAATTACTCAAATTCAGTGTTTAACAGATAATTTGCATTATTTTCTTCTTCGAAATTAGTAATCATTATTTAAACATCAAAGCAAAAACTTTACTTTAAAAAAGTTCATTTCCAAATTGGGTGAAAATCTTTGTTTGTACCCTATTTTAATTTTAAAAATGGGTCCTTTCACTCATTGACTTCCAATGTTTTTATGCGCCGACCACTGAATATTTTTCCTGCTCCGACAGAAGCTGGCAATCAAAGTAACACAATCAAATCAACAGTCTGAGGTTTCAATTAATTTGGTGTTGTGGTTCATGTTATGTCCAGTAGAATATCGACTAGTATATATATCAAAACTGTATTTCTGACAATTGGATATTTTCTCCCCTGGTATAAATTTCAGCCAAACCTTTAGGGAATTGTAAGGACTTTCTTCGAATTTATTCCCAGTGCTCCCCTTATCCCTATTTTTTTTTTCCCACAGTGAAATACCCTAGTTATTTTGATGACAGATTTCACCATATGCGTTATGTAAATCATTAAGCGTATAGTAAGTATGTGTAATTCACTGTTTTTGATATTGCAATTATTTTTTCAAAAAAATTGTTTTATTAATCTTTTGATAAGGTAGCAAGAAATTACGCATCATCCCTACAAAAAAAAAAAAAAAAAAAAAAGTATTCCTACGCCTCTGCTTATATTTTCTTTGACAGGGTCCCTTAATCTGCCTCTGCTTATATTTTCTTTGACAGGGTCCCTAAATCTATGACATTGATCTCCCCTCTGTTAAACTTCCTGACATTTTCCCCTAGCAAGATAACTTAAGACCCATGGACTTTTTTTCTTAAACTTACCAACCTTATATCCAAATTTATTATTGGTAACCGTGAGATCACCACTGCTTTGTGTTCTTAATTAGGGTATTTTTGCATATATTATATACTATATTAACATAATATAATATATAATATTATATTACTTAATTCTGCTGTAAATTGAACCCCTGAGACTCCCATATTTGAAATTTTACGAAACCGTGTACTACACACTGTGTCTTAATGTAATCAAACTTTCCAGGTGTAGTATTTTTGAAACTTGAAATTTGTGAAGAGTCTTTTACTTTTAAAAATTAATAACGTGAACAGTGTGAGGCCGGGCTATGAAGTAAAGAAATCCTAATTCGGAGAACAACAGTATATTACCCCTACAATTTATGCAAATATGTTCCTTTATTAGAGAATGAAGTTGAGACAAGTAGACTACAAAGATTTGTATAAAGTTTTGTGTTTGAGATAGTCCATTAAAAATCAGCCCAAGAATGGTTTGTATAATTATTTACATAGGTAGGGAAATAAATTGTAATTCTAGAAATTGTGGAAAACAATGTTTAAGCCAAATCTATACCATTAGCTACACTGTTAAATTTTGTCGTAAAAGAACGGTAAAAATGCTGGCATAAAGGTTGCCAGATATTTACCGTTTTAAAAACGGATACATTGACGTAAAGGATTGATATTACGGTCACCAACACGTAAAAGATAATAACAAAGAAGGGTAAAATTACGCTCGCCGGTATTTTCCCGAAATACGGCTGAGAACAGTATATTTTTACGGAGAATTTCCGATCAAAATTACGTTTTTTTTTTTTTTTTTTTTTTTTTTTTTTTTTTTTTTTTTTTTTTTTTTTTTTTTTTTTTTTTTTTTTTTCTCTGTGTACTGTAGACTGGTCAAGAAATACTATGCAAAATATTATCCTCGACATGAATATTAGTACTAATCTCTGCTTATGTCGTTTTTAAAGCTGTAAAAATGTGATGTATAATATTCTCGAATAGATTTTAGCTAGTTAAAATCGAAATTCACATAATACTTTTTAAGGCGAAAAATGTATATGTACATCTATATTCACCATACAACTGTTTCACCATGTTGATTTCCCTTATGAAGGGGATGTCTATTAGAGTGGTTTAGCTTTATTTGAGAGATCCACAAGTGAATTATTTCAACTTTCCGACCTTTCGTAATTGATTAGTGGAGGCTGGCAATTGAAACTAGTAGATGACAGGAAGCGATTTTTTTTTTATTTTTTTTTTATTTATTTATTTTTTTTCTTTTTACTCCTAACTTGAATGATTGGAATAAGCGTTGTCAGTTAAAAAACTGCTGGAGAAATATTTAGTATCTACTGTGACCAGGCTGTGGAATGATCATTCTAATCTGTAGGTTGAATCAGTGGAATTTCAGATATTGTAAGTTCTTTACCATTAGGCAGTTTATTATTATTATTATTATTATTATTATTATTATTATTATTATTATTATAATAATAATAATGACAATAATAATAATAATAATAATAATAATAATAATAATAATAATAATAATAATAATAATAATAATAATTAGTGATTTAGGAATACTATAGACACATTCACAGTAGGTCATAGTAATTCAACTAGGGTACATGTTGAGTTAATTAAGCGTACGGAAAAAGATACTATTGAAATGGCTGTGAAATCTGATGATTCCTGCTAATTAGGCGACTGCATAAAGAGTTCATCAAAGTAATGAAATATCCAGAACTAACTATCCGTCAGAGTAACGAGATTCCACCAGCTTGACTGACCATCTTTGCCCTGGGATATATAAGGAGATTTTAAACCTTATATTTGTAACTTATTTGTTATCTGTCAGTGAATCATATGGATTTCTTTCAAGTGCTTAACATGCACATACCCCTTGTTTATGGAGATATTTTACCAACTTTGATTTTTTATTACCCTAATGATTTTAGTTCCCTTCTCTTAAAAAAAAAATTAAAAAAAAAATAATTATCATCCAGTGTTTGATTTATATAGGTTCTTGTGTTATGCCTATGGTACTCTTTCCCTGTCAAGGTGAACTGTAAGGAATAAATGGATAGAATATACTACCCAGATTTATTCTCAAGTTTTATTCCAACACCTGTTGAATATACATTCCATGAATTTTGCTGTCTCATATTTCTCTCTCTCTCTCTCTCTCTGAACAAGAACTTCCAACGGTAGTAGAGCTCATCTTACGTCTAGCCACAGCAATCTATTGGGAGAGATTGTGGTGCTCATATGTAAATAAAAGTCCTGAAGATTCAAATCGGGCATCCCTTTATTCCCAAATTTCCGTTTCATTCTTAAGATATTCCCTGTCCTGGCAAGGGTCATAGGTTATCTCTTTTTCTGCTTTGATTTCTTATTTTCATTTGCCAACCCCAACGACTCTTCTAATAAGGTTGACTTGCATCCCAACTAACTGTGCTTGGTAAACTGCCAATTACAACAACGGTTGTCGTCAATCCTTTTTCGGTTAGTGTTTATGTTTGTCAGTCTTTTTCACATTAAACTAAGCAATACTTTTTCTTCATATTTGATAAACGACCATTTTTATATTACTGTGGCGTGTAGTGCTCTACTCAGTACTTAATCTACCTCCAAATATTTTCCATCATGTTGGAATTCAGTTTACTTAGTCCTTCATATTGATTCAGTTATATAATGTGAAATCCTTCCCCGATCTTTGTTTTTTCTTCATATTTGATACACGACTATTTCAGCTTTATATTACTGTGGTGTCTGGTGCTCTACTCAGTACTTAATCTACCTCCAAATATTTTTCATCAGGTAGGAATTCAGTTATTTAGTCCTTCATATCGATTCAGTTATAAAATGTGAAATCCTTCCCCGAACTATGTTCTTTTCTTCATTTTTGATACCCGACCATTTCAGCATTATATTATTGTGGTGTCTAGTACTCTACTCTACAATCTACCTCCAAATATTTTTCATCTTGTAGAAATTCAGTTATTTAGTCCTTCATATCGATTCAGTTATACAATGTGAAATCCTTCCCCCGAACTATGTTCTTTTTTTTATATTAGATACACGACTATTTTAGCTTTAGATTACTGTGGTGTCTAGTACTCTACTCTGCAATCACTTCCAAATATTTTTCATCATGTAGGAATTAAATTTACTAAGTCCTTCTTATTGATTCAGTTATATAATGTGAAATCCTTCCCTGAACTATTTGAGTCGCCATTCAGTTTGTCTGTTTGATTTGCCCTGCCATTCCCCTTCTCGGTTTTCCATCACAAAATGCACCCACGTCTGGGAAAAGAGATATTTCACCCGTCAAAGGACTAAAGAAAGAACTGTTGGTCATTCTTTTGGTGGAATAGAAGCCATCAAGTCAATTGCAGAATGTTTGAAAGCTATTAGATGAAAAGGACCATTAAACTAATGAAATAAAATGACATATTATTATTATTAGATAAGCTAGAACCCTAGTTGGAAAAGCAAGATGCTATAAGCCCAGGGGCTCCAATAAGAAAAATAGGCCGGTGAGGAAAGGAAATAAGGAAGTAGAAAAATGTTATGAGAGAAAATTAACAAGATATTTTAAAAACAGTAATAACATCAAAACACATATGTCACATGTAAACTATATAAAGACTTATGTCAGCCTGTTCAACATAAAAACATTTGCTGCAACTTTGAACTTTTGAAGTTATAAGTACAGACGATGCATCATACAGACTATATGATGTATTAATATCAATTTAGAAGTAGATGGAACATGAGGGATGAAAAATATGAGGTCAAATTTCGTATATCTAAGAAAGAGAGGGATAAAAGAAATTTGAGAATAAATGTAACTCATTAATACGAATTCTGGGTCTCGAGCAGAGGAACGTGAACTGATTGTGGAAACTCGGAAGTAGCGGGACCGTTCCATATCTAAATGAGTTTAACAATTTCCCTAACACGTGAGCTCTTAGTTTCATAGTTTATATTACTGATTGAAATGGGATCCATGTGTAAAACATGGTCAAGATAAGTGACAATAGTGTGCAAATGCACCAGTTATGTGGTAACTGAGGGACTGCGTAACCGCAACTAACTTTATTTCAGCAAACAGCGAGTTTTTATAACAACAGTTCCAGTGAAAGAAGGTCACAAAAATCCAAATAGATTAATACAAGTACAGACGGGCAGAAAAAAAAATACCTTTACAGTGTACGAGCGTGTGATACGCGTCCAGTACAATATTATATAATCATGGGGCATTGTATTTAAATAAAATAAATAACAGGAAAAGTTTCCATAGAATAAATAACAAATTTGAGTCAGAGATTTAAATAAGTCATTTTATAAGCAGGAAGCATTGAGTTGTGGGAAATATACGCGAATGACGACTAATTTGATTTCAGTGAGAAGTCATGCAAGTCTCAAAGTTAATCAGAGATACGCAAACACCTTCTATAGAATATGTTTAGATTTTTAGACACAAATTTACTTTAACCATTCCTTAGATTTTAGACTTCTTGCCTATGCTGCGTGAAATTCTAAATCTGGTAAAAATTGTCCCTTGACACAGCATGTAAGCAAATAAAAAAAAATAACTTGGAAGTATTGGGAAGACGAGAAGGAAGGAAACGGAAATTAATATTATGGATGGAGTCGAGTTGTTGTTGAGCATGTAGACGGAAGATTGGTTGACGCAATATTGGTAATTAAGGGGGGGAGGGAGGTTCGTCTGCCAGTGACTCATCAAGTAACCAGTTAACTTAGTGTAAAAAGACACGATTCTTTTTAGCCTCGAAAGACAAATAGACAAACATTGATGCAGATATGTAAGTGGATAGATTTGTTGTACATTTTTCGCTGATTTGAATTTATCATAGTAAGTAAATTCGTTGAGGCCTTATTCAAGACCTTCGTCATTTATACTGGCTTCCTTGCTTTCCATTACAAATGATTGACTGTCGTAATGATATTCTGGAGTTGATTGAAACCATAAGGAGGGCAAATGTTTTGAAACACTAGACCAGGTATTTTGAAGGTAGTCTGCACTCTGTGCGAGAGAGTGTATGGATAATCCAAAAGTACAGTAGTAATAACTTGATGATTATTAAAATTAAATTTTTGCTATATGTAAGTATGTTTGATTGCTCACATATTGTTTTTCTTTTATCACCTTCTTATAATTACTTTTGAGAGAGAGAGAGAGAGAGAGAGAGAGAGAGAGAGAGAGAGAGAGATTTCAACCTAACATACCTCCTTGTAGTTACCCTCGAGGCGTTTTCCGAGATGACAGATTCTTCACAATGTGAAGTGTTCTCATCAAAGCTCTTGTGATCCCACGCTACATAAACGCTGTCAAAATATAACAGTATTTGATGACAAGTGTAACTAGCTGGCTTTCATATGTTAAACTAGGGAAATAACCTTTGATGATGAGTGATGTACAGTTAGAATCAAAAGAACGCAGACACTCGGGGGAAATCTTTCGTCAGATGTCTCTAGTGTTCCCAAGACAAAACAGACAAGGCGTTGCTCTTCTTACTACTACTATGAAATGGGCGGAGCCCTCTCCAACCTTAACGAATCAAAGACAGTAAAGGGGTGTTTTTGCTAGTGAAAGCATTGAAATTTTAGAAATCCAAGTTGCCATATTTCATTCTGTTTTATCATTTGACGTTTCAAATATCCACTGCAAGTACTGAATACACACACACACACACACACACACATATATATATATATATATATATATATATATATATATATATATATGTATATATATATATATATACATATATATATATATATATATATATATATATATATATATATATATATATATATATATATATCATGAATCCGCAAAATCACGTAGAAATTATTGGAGTATCGCAGCTAAACAATTCCTTCCGTTAACAGCTACATTAGATTATTTCGACATTAGTCTTGTTCAAGTCACCTATGAAATAAAAAGTAATTTCACATGTGGTTCGATGTAAATCAATAATAATAAAAACACCATACATGAGTTATACCGGCCTAAATGACATAGAGAGAGAGAGAGAGAGAGAGAGAGAGAGAGAGAGAGAGAGAGAGAGAGAGAGAGAGAGAGAGAGTATTGGCTCGCGCACTGAGCCCTTTTATAATTTGGAATTGCAAGATATTTCTTCGGATTTATTAAACGTAATTAGTTCTTCTTACCTTCTTAATTCCTTGAATTTATCCATTTATCCAAACCTACCGAAATCTTGTAACCCTTCCAGAAACCACATTATTACTTCCATTCTTGCCTGTTTGTCTTTCAACAATTCCAACTCTTAGTAAGATAAAGATTTACTTCACGAACTTGTAATGTTTCTCAAGATGATATTTATTTTAAAATTGAGTTTTATGTAAGTGGAGGATATAAACTCGACGCTATCTTTTACCATTATTATGACGAGAGAGAGGGAAGGGGTGAAAGAGTCTGAGGGTGGTGAGAGCGAGAAGGGGTGAGAGAGGGAGAGGATACTGAGAGTTAAAGAAGATTGGGGGCCCAAGATGTTCATTCCATACCAGTTATGTTACAGATAAACTGTATGATTAGTTGGCAGCTTGACTCCGCGTTATCCATTTCAGTGTTAAAATTACAAACTTCATTTCTAACTAAGCTGATATTATCTAGTTACCGATAATCTGTTGCGCTACGTCTTTATAGTGCGATTTGTGAAACAACAGGGAAAAAAAAATTAAGTCACGCTATTTTTAAGAAAGAAGACTCCAAAGATTTCAATAGATAAAACAGAATTATATTTGAATAAGAACTAATTTTGGGCCAGAGTTCGTAAACAAATGCCCAAAAGCTATCTAAAATATGGTACCAATGGGGCAAGGGGTGGGTGCGCCTTAAAATTTCAAGGTTGTAAGCAATGTTTTTCTCCCCTTTTAGCTTAGCATTTTCAGTTCGTATTGAATCGTTTCTTTTTTACTGTGTATGTGCGTATTTTTCTAGTTTTATTACCCTTGTTTTTGGACAGCTTACTGGAAGATGTAAATGAGATTATAGGAGCTGGGTAATTTATACAGAGCGCTAGAGACAGAACCAGGTGTAGGCAATTGACAGCCCACGTCGAGAACATGGCACCTAGGTAGATTACCCTGGTTATTTCTGATCGCCTTTCTATCAATAGCGATTTTAAAAATATCGGTTTCACTGGAATTTACATTTAATGTATCAAAAATATAAGGCTATTTGAATTATATATATATATATATATATATATAAATATAAATATATGTATATACATGTATATATACCCACACACATTTATATATATATGTATATATATATATATATATATATATATATATATATATATGTATATATATATACATATATGTATATTAATATATATTATAAATAATTACAGTATATTTTTAGATTTTTTAACGGGGAACCCCGCCGTGCCAGCCGGAAAAGGGGGACCCCCGCCCTCCCAGCGAGAAGGGGGAGCCCTGCCTTCCCAAAGACATGGGGGGCGTCCCGCCCTGTCTGCGAGAGGGGGGAGCTCCACCCTGCCAGCGGGAAGAGGGGAGCCCGCCCTGCCAACAGTAATAAACTTGATATATTCTAGTAGGTTTGTGATTTTTCTACCATAAGATGATATTGTGAATGATCAATTATGTAATCAGTGACGTCACTAGAGGTCAAAAGGTCAAATCTTACCGAATATGAAAAAATGTATTTACCAAGCCTGAATTGATGCTAAACATCCCAGAAATGTTGTGAAACTTGATTTTCAGGTATTTCACATCCAATATAATGTTAACAAATAATATTTTCATTCCTATTTCACCCCAGAAACCGCTTTTAACCTCTTATGGGCAACACGTCAAATACGAATTCTGGGGTAGAGGAACTTTAAAGTGTTATTCACTGGGTGCGATAGCACCAGTGCTTTCAAAGGCAAGGGAAAGGTGAAGGCAGTGAAACTTCTTGAAAAAAATGAACACTTTAGGCAGTCGCTATTGGGGTTGGGAGAATCATGGCAAGTCGATGAAGACATTCTGAGTTCCATTGAGGAATTTACTTGTGCTCTCTATGGGAATCCGAGGATTAAGAAGGTCAACGAACTCGGGTTCTTTCTCTTAGAGTCAAAGTGTGGTGGGAATGATGGAAAACTTGATATGACAAAAAGTTTCGACTTGAGTGCACTTCCACCTTGCACCGATACTTTGAAAGAACATCTGAATAGAGTCAATTACCAGGTTGGCATTTGGAAAAGGGCTCATATTGCTACACCTGATATCCCCAGTCCAGTTAATGGGCATGGTTGGACCCATGGTGAAAATGATAAACTGAAACCAAAATGGACAAGCGGTGATATCATGCCAGTTCAGCTTGCTGATGTTCTTGATGGACTTGAGAGTCAATCTGATGTTGAAAGCGAAGGTGACGATGACTTTGATAATTTGGAGGAAATTTCAAATGACACAGATAATAGTGAGGATGATTTTGATGGTGATGATGATCTTTAAGCAACAGACAATTTGAACAAGATGGTAATTTCGAGCACATTTTGCTATATAATTTTTTCAAATTGCTCTAACAGGCTTAATTTTTGTCCTGGAGAGGTCAGGTTGGTCTCATTCTTTTGGAAAATGCCTGAAGTTTCTCATAAAATTATCAAAAATATGTAAAAATATGTAATTAACAGTGTTTTGCAAGAACGTACCGGTACGTCCTTTGGGGGTGAAAGGGATACGTATCTGGCGAATATCAATTTAGTTCACAACCGATACAATGGTTACGGGCAATATGATCAGACAGGATAGGGTCGCTACAAATGAGAAATATAATGCTTGCAATTTTGAATCGTATCTGGTTTGAAGAAGGTCTAGTTTGGAGCTGAGTTCATTTTAAAGCCATTGTGGAAGTTGTAAGAAACCTTCATGGGTGGGCTTTGAGAGTTAATGCGGGAATTAAGGGGTGTAGGTCATTTCAGAAGTTGAGATACAGGAACTTTACATCCATTATCACTATGTGACCTTTGCCCCCTAGTGATGTCCCCGATTGCATAAATAAGGTCAGAATCATTTGAAGGTCTAGAGCAATCATAAACTTACAAGAATATATCAAGTTTATCAAAATCAGACCATCCATAACAGAGTTATAGCACTTTAAAGTTCCTCTACCCCAGAATCCATATTTGACGTGTTGTCCATATGAGGTTAAAAGCCGTTTCTGGGGTGAAATAGGAATGACAATATTTTCTGTGAACATTATATTGGATATGAAATACCTGAAAATAAAGTCTCAACATTCCTGTGATGTTTAGCATCAATTCAGTCTTGGTAAATGCATTTTTTTCACAATCAGTAAGATTTGACCTTTTGACCTCTAGTGACGTCACTGATTACATAAATGATCATTCACAATATCATTTTATGGTAGAACAATAACAAACCTACAAGAATATATCAAGTTTATTTAAATTGGTCAATCGGAACTAAAGTTATGGAACTTTAAAGTTCCCTATCTCGAAAGCTCAGATTTGGCGCGTCGTTCGGAAGGGGTTAAAAAACGGCGTCTGGGACATAGTGGGAATTAGAATATTTCCTGTTAACATCCTATATTTTATTGCCAGGACCCAGGGCTACAAGAAAATACCCATTAAGTATAGTTTTTTTTTTTTTTTTTTGGGGGGGGGGGGGGGGGTTGCATGTGGACTCCTTGTAGCCCACCGAATAATAGAATTGTATATCTAACAGCTTACAAATATTTTAGAATTTTAATTATTTGCGCGGCTTCTTTCAGTCAGTAATCCCTGTCATTGCAATATAATCGTTTCATTCAAAAGCTGTGATTAAAAATATGGCATTTTCTGAAAACCATTTTGTTCATTGCTCTCCATGCCTTCTGCAAACTTAAAGCTTAATGCTATTCCGGGTTATTTGCATTCAGAAAGACGAAGAACATCGTTTAAAGGTTTAAAGGCCACTCAAGAATGGCAGAGGGAAGGGACAGTGACATTGCCCTACCAAGCAGGAAAATGCCTTAGAGACTGACCATATATACATATGATCAGGGCCCAAGCCCCCTCTCCACTCAAGCTAGGATCAAAGAGGGCCAGGCAATGGCTGCTGATGACTCAGCAGATATTTCTATAGTCTCCCCCAAACCACCATCCATAGCTCAGAAGGATGTTGAGATTGCAGCGACCAAAGGAACTAATGACTTTGAGCGGGACTCTAATCCCAGTCCTGCGTTCACCAGTCAAGGACGTTACCACATCGGCCATCACAACCTGCGCTAATTGTATTAAAGGCAAAGTCGAGATTAAATGGCATCGCATCAGATCCACTGTAATGAGCTAGTTACTGAAAATAGCATCAATTAATTACAATCGATGTATGTTGCATGAAATATCCCATTAGGTTATTTGCCACACGATGATGTTATAAATGAAAACCTGTGGGTTGCAATTAGCACTTCGTCCAGTTATCTGATATATCGAAATCATTAATGATTAGGCCCCGACCTTGTATTTTGATCGCCAAATACCCATATTGAGCGGCTTTCCAACTGTTTGCCATGGAATTAATTATTTTGGCCGAAATCATTCATTTGGACGTGGCATACTATGTCGATATTATTATTATTATTATTATTATTATTATTATTATTATTATCCAAACCACAACCCTAGTTGGAAAAGCCATTTACTATAAACCCAAGGGCTCCAACATAGAGAAATAGCCCAGTGAGGAAAGGAAATAAATGAAATAAATGAACGATATAAGAAGTAATGAAAAATTGAAATAAAATATTTTGAAAACATTAACATTAAAACAGATATTTGATATATGAAATATAAAAGTACTTGTTTAAGCCTGTTCAACATAAAAACATTGCTACGAATTTGAACTTTTGAAGCACCACCGATTCAACCACCCGATTAGGAAGATCATTCCACAACTTGGTCACAGCTGGAATAAAACTTCTAGAGTACTGCGTAGTATATAGCCGGAATTTTGTTCGTTATTTGTCAATGATTAGATACCTTGTTGGTTCTTCGAATTCGATCTTAATTGGTAACTCAATCATCTCGTTTCGTCTTATCCACCTTAGGCCTACGTACCATTACCCATACTGTATAAGGCATTATCATTTTCTTATTCACTTAGGAAAAACAATTATGTCAAGAATTTTTCCTTATCTATGATAGCTCAGCATGTTGGGAATTTATCAATGCGGTATATATATATATATATATATATATATATATATATATATATATATATATATATATATATATATATATATATATATATTGTAATGAAAGTAATACTTGGTGATCATTTCCAAGCTTTTTTCAACACATTAGCAAACTACCATATCTGTAACAAAGAAAGACAACAATGAATATCAACATAAATGCACATGTTAACACAAACACATAACTTATGAAAATCATGTTATAAAACATTAACATAGGAAGAACAAAACAATAAACAAAACAATATAAATGCTCAAACATTGACAGTAAGAAACAGCTAAGACCAACTGATATTATCATATTCTACCCTCCTAGAAAAATCAACTTTAATCAAAACAAATGTATTGGTTTAATCCCATCCATAGCGATCAGGCGGCCTTGACTCACGAGTGGACCTTCTTATCTCAGTGGGCTCACTGGATTCATGACAATCATGGTTATCATGAGTTTGTGTATCCTGCACTTCAGTTGTATCTGGGGACTCCGTCTCTCCTCATGGTTCAACATGGTGTACAGGAGACGTTGCACCTTCAGGACTTGGGGCTAAGTCACAGGTAGACACAGTTGATTCTCTACCGTTTGGATATTTGACATTTGCATACATTGAGTTTGCATCCATGAGTGGAACCTCTTCAGTTAACGGTTCATGTTTGCTAGACCTAACATGCCGTCGCAATAGTACAGGTCCAGGAGTCAAAAGCCATGACGGTAATGTACTTCCAAGACTAGAGCGTCGCTGAAACCTGAAAAAACGTTCATGAGGTGTCTCATTATTTGCTGTACATAAGAGCGACCTAACTGAGTGCAAAACCTTAGGAAGTACTATCTCCCAGTGTTGAGTCTTCAAGCCACGACTTTCGAGTACTAAACAAATAGATTTCCAAATAATACCATTATATCTCTCAACCTGGCCGTTGCTCATCGGATGATAAGGTGTCGTTCTGCTGGTTACAACCCCCTTCTGAGAAAGGTACAGTTTCAGTTCTTGGGACATGAAAGAAGCACCTTGATCTGAATGAATGAAACTAGGCATTCCACAAAGGATAAAGATAGATTCAAGACATTTGATCACTGTTTTCGAATGCATGTTTGGACAGGGAAACACAAAGGGGAAACGTGAATACTCATCAACAACCGTAAGAATGTACTTATTGCTCGTGGTAGAGGGCAGAGGCCCCTTGAAATCAATGCTAAGACATTCCATTGGCTGGGTAGCCTTTATGAGGACTCCTTTTCCTGGACGATGGAATTTTGGTTTTTGTTGGGCACAAATTCTACAAGAAGCACACACTCTTTTCACGTCATCTGTTGAAAATGGGAGGTTTTTGGATCGCACAAAGTGCAAAAGGCGAGTGACGCCAGGATGGCAGAGGTTCTCATGGATGTCAGTGAGACTTGACATTGAGGAAATAGAACAACATTAGGCACGAGTCAGGGTGTCCGGTGCAATATTCTGTTTCCCCGGACGATACTGTATAGTATAGCTGTAGGATACCAGCTCCAACCTCCACTCTTGTATCTTGTTGTTTTTTATTTTAGTTTGCTTCCTGCTGTCTAACATGAACATCACTGATCTTTGATCAGTAATCAGAGTAAAATGTCGTCTCGCTAAGAAATGGCTCCACTTGCGAACCGCTTCAATAATAGCTGTGACCTCTTTTTCCACTGCTGGATAATACAACTCGCTACCCTGGAGCGTTCTCGACATAAAAGCTACTGGGCAGCCACCCTGGTTCAAGACTGCGGAGACAGCAACTTCCGAAGCATCACACTCTACAACAAAAGGAAGACTCTCATCCACAGCCCGCAGTGAAACATCCATAAGTTGTTTTTTTAAAGAATTGAAAGCTGCTAGTGCTGGCTCACTCAGTGGAAAAGTTTTTGTGTTCACTAAGGGATGTATCGTGTCAGAAAAACCAGGGATCCATCTGGCATAATAGGCAAACAATCCTTGAGCTCTTCGCAGAGAGCCCATATTTGTGGGAGGCGGTAATTCTTGAAGGGGACGTAATCTGTCTGGGTCAGGCTTTATAACATTATTCCCGACACAATACCCTAGAACATTGATTGTAGGAACAGAAATAACCGATTTCACTTCATTGAGGGTAAGGTTCCGTTTCCAAACCACCTTCAAGAAGTTTTGAACGTTTTCATCATGTTCAGCCTGAGATGCTCCACCTACAGTGATATTGTCTAGGTATGGAAAAGTATCTTTGAGCTTCTCATCCTCAACTAGTTTGTCCATAGCTCTTTGGAATGCAGCTACACCATTTGTCACACCAAATGGAATCCTACAAAATTGAAACAATTTCCCTGCACCTTCAAAAGCAGTGTACTTCCTCTCAGTCTCTTTAATGCCGATTTGGTGATATGCACTCTTCAAGTCAAATGTGGAAAACACCTTATATTTAGCAAGGTCATGTACCATATCCTCTATCCTTGGGAGGGGGTAAGCATCTAGTTCTGTTTATTGGTTAATTGTCTGGGAATAATCAATACAAAGTCAAGTGGATCTTTGACTACTACAACCTGTGCCCTCCAAGGGGATATACTTGGTTCAATAACACCTTCAGATATTAAATGTGAAATTTGGTCTTTTACAAACAGCTGGTCATTTTGACTATAGCGTCTGGATTTGACTGCAATGGGTTTACACTGTTGAGGTAAGTTCGGAAACAATGACGGTTCATCGATGTCAGCTGTCGCTAGTACACAAACAGGTTTGGCGCCAGTTATCTCCAAACTTGGTCTTTACCCTTCATATTGAAAACTCATGCTCTAGTGTTGCTTTTGAAAATCATAACCCAAAAGGACATCACAACACAAATCCTTCAGGACCCCTAGCTGTATACAGGGATATCTCTGATCAAGGTGAACCAAGTCTGCTATGACAAATCCAGGGCAACTAGCATTGAACGATTTTGATGCCATTGAGACCGCTGAGCTTGCATGGACTACTGTCAGTTTTAGTCTCTGCGCTACTTCCTCACATAAAAGATTATCTGAGCTACAAGAATCAACTAGTGCCTTCAATGAGTGGCCATTTACAGTGATGTTTGTAGCTGCATGTGAAAGATTATTTGGATAAGTGGCAGTTATTGTAAGCAAAGTGGGATTATACAATGTAGCAGTGGCTACCTGAAACTTTCGATTTACAGACTTTAGCAAAATGGCCTGTTTTACCGCATTTGTTGCATGTGGCAGTACGTGCGGGACAACGCACTCTACCTGTACTGTGAAGTGCATTACCACAAAAATAACATTTTCTCTTTGATAAGTAGGCAGCGGCAACAGCTGAACCTCCCGATGAACTTCCTTCTGCTCCCTCTTGCGTTGGATGTTGTTGCTGGTCACCGGTTGGCTGCGCCTGCTGCTCTGGAACTGAAGCAGCAGGATGAGGAACAGGTGGCGATGCATATGCGTCGGCACTGCGCTGGGCAAGATCCAACGTACGAGCTTGACTGTGTGCAGTTTCCAGATTCAGTGACTTATTCTCTAGTAACCGCTGACGAATAAATACTGAGGCAATACCATTGATAAATGCATCACGTACTAGCTCTTGTCGATATTGTTCTGCTGTGACTGGCTGGAAGTTGCAGTCTTTGCTAAGTTTATGTAACTCACGCAGAAATTCGTCAATGGATTCTCCTGACTGCTGTCGTCGCGTCGCTAAAACATGTCTAGCAAAAATCTCATTCGGCAACTTGACATAAACACTATCCAGTTTAGCGATTGCACTCTCAAAAGTACTACAGTCTTCGATCAGTTCATATACACTCGAGGACACACAATTCACTAATGCCCTCAACTTGTCTGGTGCAGCATCTCCACTTTCTTCTATGAAATTAGTGAATGTTCTATGCCAGTGCTTCCACTCTTTGGCTGCATTGGACGAGCTGGGATCCAGTATGTGTTGAATAAATTGTAATGAAAGTAATACTTGGTGATAATTTCCAAGCTTTATTCAACACATTAGCAAACTACCATATCTGTAACAAAGAAAGACAACAATGAATGTCAACATAAATGCACATGTTAACACAAACACATAACTTATGAAAATCATGCTATAAAACATTAACATAGGAAGAACAAAACAATATAAATACTCAAACATTGACAGTAAGAAACAGCTAAGACCAACTGATATTATCACACACACACACACACACACATATATATATATATATATATATATATATATATATATATATATATACTGTATATATATATATATATATACAGTATATATATACTATATATACTGTGTATATATATATATATATATATATATATATATATATATATATATATATATATATATTTATATATATATATATATATGAGAGAGAGAGAGAGAGAGAGAGAGAGAGAGAGAGAGAGAGAGAGAGAGAGAGAGAGAGAGAGAGAGAGAGAGAGAGAGAATGATTGAAACTGAAATAGAATTAGCTGATCACCTGACCCACAACACAGACAGACAGACTGACAGATTGACAGAGAATTATTGAAATTGAAATAAAATCAGCTGATCACTTAACCTGAGAGAGAGAGAGAGAGAGAGAGAGAGAGAGAGAGAGAGAGAGAGAGAGAGAGAGAGAGAGAATTATTGAAATTGAAATAAAATCAGCGGATCACCTGACCCACAAAAGAGAGAGAGAGAGAGAGAGAGAGAGAGAGAGAGAGAGAGAGAGAGAGAGAGAGAGAGAGAGAGAGAGAGAGAGAGTGAGAGAATGATTGAAATTGAAATCAAATCAGCTGATCACCGGACCTACAAGAGAAAGAGAGAGAATTATTAAAATGAAATAAAATCAGCTGATCACCTGACCTACAAGAGAGAGAGAGAGAGAGAGAGAGTGAGAGAGAGAGAGAGAGAGAGAGAGAGAGAGAGAGAGAGAGAGAGAGAGGAGAGAGAGAGAGAGAGATTATTGAAAGTTGAAATAAAATTAGTTCTGACCTTCAGTCATCAAAAATTTGGAGAGAGATTAGATGTGCCTGTGCTTTTTTTCCAAGTATGGCTCGTGTTTTTTATTGCAATAATATACTCAAAGAAAATTTTTTTTCTTGGAATGACTACCATTATTATACCATAATACTTTATGGTCTTTCAATGCTATACTTGATATTCTAAACTAGTAAATCAGATTATCCTTTTAGAACTATAATAATTTTTTTTTAATGAGGCGCATTTGCACCGACTCGCAGCGGTGCCCTTTTAGCTCGGAAAAGTTTCCTGCTATCTAATTGGTTAGAGAGTCATATTGTCCAACCAATCAGCGATCAGGAAACGTTTCCGAGCTAAAAGGGTTCCCCTGCGAGTCGGTGCAAATCTGCCTCGCTAAAAAGAATTGACTATAGGGTTGTAGCTTAGCAATTGATAATAATAATAATAATAATTCACTATTTTGTAATGATAAATTACATCTTGCCAATCTGTAACAACCTTTAAAAACGGTTTTCTTCATCAACATATTGACACCTTTCCTTTTTATCAGAAATTTTAGCTTTATTCGAAAATATTCTCGCTCAACAGATTGAAATCTTTTTAATTTTGTTTATTTTAAAAGGAAATTACACCTAACTATTTTTCTTCCTCGGGAAATCAAACCATTTTTTTGTTTATTCCCTTACGTCATAGAACAATTGTTTTCTCCTCTTTCTTACTTAAGAAGTCTAGAAATTCCTTCTTTTTCAAATTTTTTTTTTTTTTTTTTTTTTGAGGGGGATTATTTTCCTTTTCATTCTGTCTTTTTCCAGAAATTAATGAGTTTTTTTTTTCGTTTTCCCTATTGATCAAAGTCTTTTCCATCTTTTTGTTCAATAAAAAAATTTAAACATTTTCAAATTTTCTTTCAAAAGAAATCTAAGTACATTTTCCCTTTATCACATAATTGACCGTGTTTTTTTGGTTTTCCTTTTCTAAGATTGAAGTTTTTTCATTGTTCTTTCTCAACAGAAGAATGTATTTATTTCTTATTCCTTCACAGATCGAAGCTTTTGCCGTGTTTTTTTTTTTATTCCAAGGCAGAATTTTTTCTCTACCACAGTAATCAAACCTTCTTTTATTTGCAACTTTTCGAAGCCTTTATTGCTTCTACAACAGTTGTAGATATTACCGTATAAATGTCTCATTTGACTGTAAAGTACTTCCTTCGTTTACCTCGTTTTTGCTGTCTTCCTTTGAAGTTTATTCACAAACAATATAAAAGACAAATGCCACTGAAACTCCTTAACATACAGAATAAAATTATATTCTAACCCTGAGGATGATAATTCTTTCTATCTTCTACTCAAGATCCTAGCAGAAAAGTTATATACTGTAAATGTTAATAAAGCAGTGTATAACTTCTCAGTTTTAGATATTGTTATTTGCATTTTTCTTGTAACTGATTGAAGGTTTTTATTGTTTACCAAAGTTTGACTTATTTTATCTCAAAACACATCAAAACATTTTCCCGTTTTATTCTTTTAGCAACCGAAGCCTGTTTTTCATACTCCCATTAACGCAAATGGCCTCTGTTAGATTTTACCAGTCGACTCTATCTTGAGTTTTCATTTCAATACTTCTCCAATCATCATCATCTACTTGGCGCTTCATAGATCTCAGCCATGTAGGCCTAGGTCTTCCAACTCTTCTAGTACCTTGGGGAGCTCAGCTTGAACTAATCTCTCTTGGGGAGTGCGCAGAGCATGCCCAAACCATCTCCATCTACCTCTCATCATGATTTCATCCACATATGGCATTCGAATAATCTCTTTTATAGTTTAATTTTCAATCCTGCCCTGCCATTTAACTCCCAATATCCTTCTGAGAGCTTTGTCACGGCTTTGTTCTTAAATCTACAAAATCTGTTGGAGATTGTTTCATTGTCATACCATGACTCATGTCCATAGAGTAACACTGATCTCACTAAACTGATATATATTACCTTTCTAAAAATTGAGAATTTTTCTTTTTTCTTCTGCATCACATCAAAGTTTTTTAGATTTATATTAGGCAACATATTGGGCACTTTTTTGCATCTTATATCTGTAGAGATAAAGATTTTTTACTTTGTCTAAGCCTTCTTTCAAATATTTATCCCACAAGAGATGGTAGGCTGTTACTTCTTCCAAAATAGACGGATACGGATACTTTATTTTGCTTTGTCTGCCACAACAGATCAAAGAATATTCTCCTTTTGATTCGCCTAACAGATCGAAGTAAAATTTTATTTTATTCTATTTTGTTTTTGAGTTTTTTTTTTCCTTTTTCTTCTACAACAGATAACAATTTTCTTCTTATTTTTTCTCCAATTCCTTTCCACGGCAGATCAAAGTCTTCTTTCCCTATTCTTCCTCCTATTTTTCTTTTCTTTTCTCCATACATTGAAGCCTATTTTTCCTTCCAAAACAGATCTAACCATAATTTTTTTTCCATCTTTGTTTTGTGCTTCCTTTCACCCTCCTAAATTGGAGAAAACTCCCTCTTTCCACCCCAGGCCTCGCCCACTAGCTGCGTCATCTTCAAAAGGCTTCGGTAGACTCGTCTGTTGGAATTTCATCTCTGGCAATTTCGAGAGCAATTTATTTTTTCTATCTGTGTTTTGCTATTCAATTCCTTCGTGTTCTCTGTTTTATTTATGCTCTTAGTTTACTTTTTTATCCCATTGGCCATCTCTAAGTGTTGGACAAAAAAGGTATGGTTAGTAAAATGTTTCTTCCAATCTTTGCCTTTTTATAAGTTCTATACAGTATTACTGTATTTAGTAATTGGTTTATCAAATCTTCGTAACCAAAGAATTCAAAAGGTACACATTTGGCCGTAGGGAATCATACTATTTTCCATGTCAACCACAAAATAATAATCTTAATGGGTGTGGGTGATGTTTTCATTTATGTAGAAAATTCTATATGTTTTTTTTATCGTCGCAATATCTTAAATAACGTGGTATCGTCCCTGACTGGTGATCGCCAGACTGGGGTTCGAGTCCCGCTCAAACTTGTTAGTTTCTTTGGTCGTTGCAACCTCGCTATCCTTGTGAGCTAAGGATGGGGTGTTTGGGGGAGCCTATAGATCTATCTGCTGAGTCATCAGCAGCCATTGTCTGGCCCTCCTTGGTCCTAGCTTGGATGGAGAGGGGGCATATGTATATTAGTCAGTGTCTATGGTATTATCTTGCTTTATAGGGCATTTTCACTGTCCCTTGTCTCTGCCATTCATGAGCGTCCTTTAAACCTTTAAAATGTAAGATCGTCAATAATGTTATGACAGATCTTCCTCTCTAATCGTAATATGTCTTTAATGCTATTATTCTTAGTCCCTAAAAAACGAATGTTCAATCAATTATGACTAATTTTCTTCTACATTTTATTTCATTACCTTCGCCAGTGTTCTCTTGCTTGAGGGTACACTCGGGCACACTATTCTATCTTATTTCTCTTCCACCTGTTTTGTTAGTTTTTATTGTTTATATAGGAGATATTTATTCTAATGTTGTTACTGTTCTTAAAATACTTTATTTTTCCTGTTTCCTTTCCTCACTAGGCTATTTTCCCTGTTGGAGCCCCCGGGCTTATAGCACACTACTTTCCCAACTAGGGTTGTAGCTTATCAAGTAATAATAATAATAATAATAATAATAATAATAATAATAATAATAATACTCTAAATCAGGAATAAAATCTGTCATGAGGAGAATGAAGGTCGGCATGAATCATGATATGAGTGTATCTATAACACCTTCATTCTCTTCATGATATATTTCCCTTCATGTCATAACTTATCATAGTGTCAATCAGACCTCCGCTCCCATCATGAGAGCTCTAATTCTTGTCATAGCAGCAGGTCCATCTTGGCAGATCTCCATTAAAGGCAGCTGCAAATACCCCGTCCGGTGGGACATTGCGCTATTCCCTTGGAGTTGAGGATTTATTAATTTTGGAAAATGTATGGCCTTTAATAGCTTCGATTATCACATTATTTTGAGAGATAATTACGTAATGAAATAAAGATATTTTTAAGACTATATGTGTAATTTGAGAGATAGATACATATTGAAATAAAAATATGAAGGGTAATTCTCTCTCTCTCTCTCTCTCTCTCTCTCTCTCTCTCTCTCTCTCTCTCTCTCTTTCTCTCTCTCTCTCTCTCTCTCTCTCTCTCTCTCTCTCTCATAAATATATATATGTATGTATGTATATATATATATATATATATATATATATATATATATATATATATATACATATATATATATTGTATATATATGTATATAAAATATTGTATGCATTATAGCTATGAAGGGTAAGGTGAAAGGATTTGATTGGAGCTAGTTATTTGGTTTTCTCATCGTCCGCTTATGTTACCAATTTAGACAAAAATGCTAATTTCAGTAGAGTCTTTTCGATTTTGTTTTCGTGACTATAAAACACACACACACACACACACACACACACACATATATATATATATATAGAGAGAGAGAGAGAGAGAGAGAGAGAGAGAGAGAGAGAGAGAGAGAGAGAGAGAGAGAGAGAGAGAGAGAGAGAGAAAGCCATATGTTTTGATACATTAATGTCCTGGATTCTCTTACCGACATCGCGATCAGAGCCCCAGGCGGAACCACTCAAAAACAATAGCTTCTGACCGGCCGGGAATCGAAACCTGATCCTGGAAACTTGTACCAACAGTGACATACCACTTAGTCACAGCATTTATATATATATATATATATATATATATATATATATATATATATATATATATATATATATATATATATAGGCCTATATGTGTGTGTATAAACATAAACAAAAAATATGATGCCACCTAATTATTTTTAATCCAATTTTCAACTTATCTTAGACTTCATGAAAGCAAGAATTAAGTAGGTCTTAAATTGAAAAAAAAAATTATTGACGTACGAAAAGATTATCAATCCGAAATTATTGCTCATTATAGGAAAACTATAAAAAATATTTCCGAAACTGACTTGACTAAAGGAAACTATAGAAAAAGATTTAAAAATCTTTTTGAAGATTGTGTGCCTGGAGGCGATGAGATTTAAAAATCTTTTTTGAAGATTTGGTACCTGGAGGCAGTGAGATTCTAATGTCCTTTTTGAAGGCTGAGTACCTTTAGGCCATGCGCCAGACCATCGACCGAACGAAGGGGTATAGAGAAAAATGAAAGCAATTTGCAATTAACCTTCGTTCGTGGAAGAAAATAGAACTCGGGAGGTATAATCTAAGAACTGTCTCATACAAGTTTGATGTGTTTAAAATTTTATTGATGAGATTAGCTCTTAAATGTTAGGTGTGCATCACCGAACACTGCAACATACATCATTGAACCGATTAGAAATTTCATTTTGACGAGCTTAATCAATGGATTTTCTGCGGACATTTCAAGGTTCCGAAGAAATCCATCATTTTATATAGGAATTGAATTAAGAAATTGAACGTACTTTCCTCTACCTGTTGAAACATTTATATTTGATTAGGCATTAACTTTGACATCTGTTGAAAGGTATTTTATGCGCAATTATGATACTTATGTCGTTTGCTTACATGTTTATTTTTACATTTAGTGATCTTGTTTAATTTCATATACACTGTTAGAAAAAAACGTAATTTTAATCGGAAATTCTCTGTAAAAATATACTATTCTGAGCCGTATTTCAGTAAAATACAGGCGACCATAACTTTACCCTACTTTATTATTATCTTTTAAGGCTTGGTGACCGTAATATAACTCTTTTAATTCAATATATCCGTTATTAAAATGGCAAAAATCCTGGTATAAATGTAGCCAGACATGTATAGTTTTTTAATGTAAATTTTTAACTGTGTATATAACAAGTGCTAAAGAAAATAATGCATTTCATGGAACTGTCTTATTACAATTTTGATATCAAAAAATATTCTTTTCATACAAATGCCTCCGTTTCTTTTTGATGGAAATCAATGGCTTTTCTTTATTAATGCTGACATTTTTCTGGTTGTTCTTGCTGTTCATTAAATGTTAGGTAGTATTAGTTCATGTTGAACTTTATATTTTTTTCTAATGTTGAACCTCTATTATTATTATTATTAAATATTATTATTTTTATAATTATTGTTATTATTATTATTATTGTTATTATTATTATTATTATTATTGTTATTATTATCATTATTATTATTATTATTATTATTATTATTATTATTACTATTATTATCAGAGGTAGAGATACCTTTTACACCCTTACATCCTTGTTCGTCATATTTCTTTTAATAAAAATGTGTTTAGAAAAAATATAACATTGTCATGGTGAATATAAAATTACAAGTAGTGTATTGAATCAATAATGTTGTTAGGTGTTTCTCCGTCTAATCAACATATTTCCGTTTTGAATGCCAGTGAGTATATAATCATTATTATTCCTTTCTCTTGTGCCGACTTATACTTGTTTGTATAGCTGCTAAGCACGTCTTGTGCTTACCAAAGGGTTTGTTTCTTATTCAGAGAGCAACCCGTCTTACTAGTTGATTTCTCTTGAGCCACAGTGTTACTACACTGTTTATAATTAAAAAAAAAAAAAAAGTAATCGTAATCGGGAATTCTCCGTAGAAAACATATTCTTCTCAACCGTATTTCCGTAAAATACGGGCGACCGTAATTTTACTTTGCTTTGTTATTATCTTTTACGGGTTGGTGACCGTAATATCACTCCTTTACGTCAATATATCCGTTTGAACGGTAAAAATCCTGGAATAAATGTTGCCAGGCATTTGCCGTTTTCTTAATGCAAATTTTTAACTGTATTGCTAAGCACGTCTGGTGCTTAACAAGGGTTTGTTTCTTATTCAGAGAGCAACCCGTCTTGCTAGTTGATTTACGCACTAGGGTGCGTTTTCTGCCACAATTTACCGTCTTTCGCCCGAACTTCTGCGCCAAGTGCCTAATATTGCGCCAAACTTGAGGTCGCTAGTGTTTGCGCTTAGCGTCGTCACATCACCTTAACGAACAAGCCTGACTTCCATTAATCACCAGCATAAAGTTTAACATCGGGATACGTGTGTGACAGCGCCATTCAGTAAGCGGATTTTGTCTGTTTTGGAAAATTGCACACTCCTGTCTTTGCTTGATACACTGTACTCTCTCTCGGTTATCAACATTTTAACACATGATTTATATTGCGTTGTACACAATGTTCACTGGCTACTTTCCTCTTGGTAAGGGTAAAAGAGACTTAGCTATGGTAAGCAGCTCTTCTAGGAGAAGGGCACTCCAAAATCAAACCATTGTTCTCCTGTTTTGGGTAGTACCATGGTCTTCCACTGTCTTGTGTAAGTTCTCTTGTTTGAAGATACACTCGGGCCCACTATTCTATCTAATTTCTCTTCCTCTTGTTTTGTTAAATATTTATAGTTTATATAGGAAATATTTATTTTTATGTTGTTTCTATTCTTAAAATATTTTATTTTTCCCTGTTTCCTTTCCACACTGGGCTATTTTCTCCTATTGGGGCCCCTGGGCTTATAGCTTCCTGCTTTTCCAACTAATTTAGTGCTGTAGCTTAGCAGGTAATAATAATAATAATAATAATAATAATAATAATAATAATAATAATAATAATAATAATAACAACAACAACTGCTGTTTCTCGGATTTGAGAATATGCTCCCAAAAGGGTTGTTTCTGGAAAAACGTTTTGAATATAGTTCCAAATTCGTCAATAAAGTATATTAGCGTTAGTTTTGTGGTTTTCGCAAATTTTTCATTAATTGCAACATTATTGCAATATATAGCAATTTTGCTTATATTCATCTTTTGCGTTCCTGCTTCCTCCTCTATTTGCTTATTTGCCCTTATTACAATTGATAACCACTCGGTAGCTTTCATCCAAATAGTTCATATTAAATAAATTCCAGATATGAGACGAGCATGGAATCTGATTTGTCTGAAAAAAGCAAGAATTATCCCC
>NC_090757.1:36450712-36458212 GCF_036898095.1 Palaemon carinicauda | reverse complement strand
TCACTTCTCCATATCCTTCTTCACTACTTACTAATTATTATCTATTTTCTTTTCAATGTTCGCCTTTAATACTTTCCTTTCTATAGATCCTTCCATGTTAAAGACTTATCATTTAGTTATTTTTCTGTATCTGCTAATAATAACTATAATCAATTCTTTTTAGTGAGGCAGATTTGCACTGACTCGGAGGGGTCCTCTTTTAACTCGGAAAAGTTTCATGATTGCTGATTGGTTGTACAAGATAATGCTAAGCAATCAGATAGCAGGAAACCTTTCCGAGCTAAAAGGGCACCGCTGCGAGTCGGTGCAAATGCGCCTCATTAAAGAAGAAAATTTAGTATAATTCATCAGCAATCATTAGTTCCCACAATTCATCGTTGTTTCTTAAACCTGATGATGAAGGACCCATATCAACGAGAAATAACAGTGGACTAAGAGCAGTTCCTGTATGGAGGCCAACCTCGACAGGATATGACTCAGACTCCATATTTTGTCTGCACGGTGGTTCTTCCCCTTAATACATCATCCTCATTAATTTTACCAACTTCTCTCTCTCTCTCTCTCTCTCTCTCTCTCTCTCTCTCTCTCTCTCTCTCTCTCTCTCTCTCTCTCTCTCTCTCGTTGCCATTATTTGACTGGTCCTACCATACTCGGTTATGATATTTCTTAAGCAAATTGTTATCAGCCATAAAGGATGAACGAGTCCTGTACGAAACCTGAAGGAGGAGCTGTTGTGAGAAATACACATCTTAAAGACGGGACTTAGGCCAGACTCGTAATAGGATCTCCTTTCTTCTTTGGTATTTAGTTGCTCGGCCAAATAGCTGACAGATCTGATGGCTTCAATTTCTGAATTCCAGCACATCATTAGAAATTTCAGGAACTTGCGAGGAGTATTTAATTAAAAGGAAGGGAGAAAATTTGTTTAGAAGCATTCAAACAATGCAACTTCACCCAACTCCTTTCGCAAACTATTCGGGTCTCCAGTGATAGCTATCTTGGGTAGTCGAGGTGAAAAGGAAGATGAAATGGGATGAGCTGAATTATATCAGAGTGAATGGAAATTGCGAGGAAGAAGAGGAAGAAGGGAATACTATTAATTGAGAGAAGTAAAAGAGTAGAACGAAGAGCAAGATGGAAATTCGAGAGATTATTAAGAGGGGAAATGCTGAAGAGTCTCTTTTGACAGAAGGAAAATGTATTTTATAAAAGTGTATGAAGAGAAATGAATGCCTAAGCTTACCGTTTGGATGTTGTGCTTAAGTCAGAC
This sequence comes from Palaemon carinicauda, assembly GCF_036898095.1. Taxonomy (NCBI): domain Eukaryota; kingdom Metazoa; phylum Arthropoda; class Malacostraca; order Decapoda; family Palaemonidae; genus Palaemon; species Palaemon carinicauda. The sequence goes on along the minus strand of NC_090757.1, from coordinate 36,456,942 downwards.
CATTTCCATTTCTTAAGTCAAGTCATGTTTATTTCTTTGATATACCAATTGAAATGATAAAGATGATCTCTCCAAGTGTTTATTTTAATTATTTTTCTCCAGGTGTTTATTTTGATTATTTTTCTCTAATTGGTTATTTTAATTATTTTTCTCCAACCGTTTATTTTAACCATTTTCCTCCAAATTTTTATTTTAATAATTTTTCTCCGTGTTTATTTTAATTATTTTTTTCGAAGTGTTTACTTTAAGTATTTGTCTACAAGTGTTTAATTTAATTATTTTTTCTCCAAGTGTTTATTTTGATTATTTTTCTCCAAGTGTTTATTTTGATTATTTTTCTCTAATTGTTTATTTTAATTATTTTTCTCCAAGCGTTTATTTTAATCATTTTTCTCCAAGTGTTTATTTTAATCATTTTTTCCGGGTTTATTTTCAGTAATTTTCTCCAAGTGTTTACTTCAAGTGTTTGTCTACAAGTTTTTAATTTAATTATTTTTCTCCAAGTGTTTATTTTGATTATTTTTCTCTAATTGTTTATTTTAATTATTTTTCTCCAAGCGTTTATTTTAATAATTTTTCTCCAAGTGTTTATTTTAATCATTTTTTCCGCGTTTATTTTCATTAATTTTCTCCAAGTGTTTACTTCAAGTGTTTGTCTACAAGTTTTTAATTTAATTATTTTTCTCAAAGTGTTTATTTTCATTATTTTTATCATAGGGGTTATTTTATTTATTTTTCTCCAAGTGTTTATTTTAATTATTTTTATCATAGGATTTATTTTATTTATTTTTCTCCAAGTGTTTATTTTAATTCTTTTGTTTATAACATACATTTGATTTAGATATATCTTTCAGGAACCTCATCTTCACCAAATATTTTTGTGTTAAATAACACCCGAAACATGAAAATTGAAATATCAAAATCACTATGGAAAAACAGTCACTATTCTGTATAATTATGTCAGTGCTTGAGTGACCATTAATATTGTTGACATATTTGTTAAATGAGCTTCAAAGTTAATTAACAAATATGAACTTAAAATGTCGTGAGTTAGAAATGACGAATGAAAAGGGTATTGAATTTTTCCTAAATTGTACCTTTGAAAGTCTTAACTTTTATCCTAACTTTAAAAAAAGAAATTTTTTTTACTATATAAATAAGAGTAAATTATCTTCCTTTTTAAGTTTGTCTTTAATGAAATATTGTTAATATAGAGCCGATGCAGGGATTAGGGTAGCCAAAGGCATGATTATGATTAATTCAAAAGTTGCATTATCAACATACTCTAAGTCAAAATCGCACCGGGTTCATTGTAATAGAATATAGATATAAATAAAAAAAAATTCATCTAAACATGAAAATAAGTAATATAATGAATAGACCCTCAATGTAATGAATAGAAATAAAGTTTGATCATATGCATGAAGACATTAGGGTTTTGCCGTGGAGGAAATTGTGGACATAACTTTTGAAGAGTGAAAATTTTTATGATAAGAATAAATTAAATGAATTAAGTAGGACCATCTCCAAAACTTGGTTTCAAAGAGAAAGGGAAGCATTTGATCCAACTTGAATATTGTATTTTAGAGGCATTTTCGAGCAGATAAGTATATTTTTTCAAATTGATATCAGACATAAATCGAAGTTTGGGAATGATCCGTTTGCCATGGTTTAAAGGTTTAAAGGCCACTCATGAATGGCAGAGGCGAGGGGCAGTGATATTGCCCTATCAAGCAGTACAATGCCCTACAGACTGACCATATTACATGTGATGAGCGCCTAAGCCATCTCTCCATCTAAGCTATGGCCATGGAGGGACAGGAAGAATATTTCATAATTCTGACCATCCTTCAGATCTTCCCACGCTCTACCATCCTGTACAGAATACTAGGTATTCGGTCAGTTCTAAAAGGCTTGCCTTTTCCATCATAAGGCTCAACGCTACACCGAATATTTCATAATTCTGACCATCCTTCAGATCTTCTCACGCTCCTCCATCCTGTACAGAATACTAGGTATTCGGTCAGTTCTAAAAGGCTTGCCTTTTCCATCATAAGGCTCAACGCTACACCGAATATTTCATAATTCTGACCATCCTTCAGATCTTCTCACGCTCCTCCATCCTGTACAGAATACTAGGTATTCGGTCAGTTCTAAAAGGCTTGCCTTTTCCATCATAAGGCTCAACGCTACACCGAATATTTCATAATTCTGACCATCCTTCAGATCTTCTCACGCTCCTCCATCCTGTACAGAGTACTAGGTATTCGGTCAGTTCTAAAAGGCTTGCCTTTTCCATCATAAGGCTCAACGCTACACCGAATATTTCATAATTCTGACCATCCTTCAGATCTTCTCACGCTCCTCCATCCTGTACAGAATACTAGGTATTCAGTCAATTCTAAAAGGCTTGCCTTTTCCATCATAAGGCTCAACGCTACACCGAATATTTCATAATTCTGACCATCCTTCAGATCTTCTCACGCTCCTCCATCCTGTACAGAATACTAGGTATTCGGTCAGTTCTAAAAGGCTTGCCTTTTCCATCATAAGGCTCAACGCTACACCGAATATTTCATAATTCTGACCATCCTTCAGATCTTCTCACGCTCCTCCATCCTGTACAGAATACTAGGTATTCAGTCAATTCTAAAAGGCTTGCCTTTTCCATCATAAGGCTCAACGCTACACCGAATATTTCATAATTCTGACCATCCTTCAGATCTTCTCACGCTCCTCCATCCTGTACAGAATACTAGGTATTCGGTCAGTTCTAAAAGGCTTGCCTTTTCCATCATAAGGCTCAACGCTATACCGAATATTTCATAATTCTGACCATCCTTCAGATCTTCTCACGCTCCTCCATCCTGTACAGAATACTAGGTATTCGGTCAGTTCTAAAAGGCTTGCCTTTTCCATCATAAGGCTCAACGCTACACCGAATATTTCATAATTCTGACCATCCTTCAGATCTTCTCACGCTCCTCCATCCTGTACAGAGTACTAGGTATTCGGTCAGTTCTAAAAGGCTTGCCTTTTCCATCATAAGGCTCAACGCTACACCGAATATTTCATAATTCTGACCATCCTTCAGATCTTCTCACGCTCCTCCATCCTGTACAGAATACTAGGTATTCAGTCAATTCTAAAAGGCTTGCCTTTTCCATCATAAGGCTCAACGCTACACCGAATATTTCATAATTCTGACCATCCTTCAGATCTTCTCACGCTCCTCCATCCTGTACAGAATACTAGGTATTCGGTCAGTTCTAAAAGGCTTGCCTTTTCCATCATAAGGCTCAACGCTACACCGAATATTTCATAATTCTGACCATCCTTCAGATCTTCTCACGCTCCTCCATCCTGTACAGAATACTAGGTATTCAGTCAATTCTAAAAGGCTTGCCTTCTCCATTCTAAGGCTCAACGCTACACAGTATTCTAGGAGCTTTATTCCAGCTATGATCAGGTTGTGGAATGATCTTCCTAATTAGGCAGTTGAATCTGTGGAACATTAGATATATCTTAACGTTGTTACTGATCTTAAGATATTTTATATTTTTTTACTATTCCCATATGTAGGTTATTTATTTCCTTCTTTCTTTTTCTCACTGGGCTATTTTCTCTCTTAGAGTCCTTGGGATTGTAGCCCCCTTTATTTGCATAAACAAACAAATCATTGCATAAACAAACAATTCATTGCATAAATAGGTGGATCATTACATAATCAAACGAATCATTGCATCAATAAACAAATGATTGCATAAACAAGTGAATCATCGCTGTAGCTTAGTAATAATATTAGTAATCGTAATGGCAGTCGTGAAAATATAAGGGTAAATGTCATGACGTAAATGGAGATTATGAATGTGTCGAATAGAAAGTCATTGTTATCATTGCTTCCTCTTAAGAAAATAATAAGATTTAGAGAAAGATTCATATTGCCTTCCTGGTTTCCATTCCGAGCTGTGTTTATCCTTGAAAAGAATAAACACTTGACAAGACTATTTAACTGTTCAGTGTTAGATTAGATGGGGAATTTCTCGGAAGAAAAAATAGGATTTGATTCTATTTTATAAGTTTTTTGTTCCTACCTTATTATTATTATTATTATTATTATTATTATTAGTAGTAGTAGTAGTAGTAGTAGTAGTAGTAGTAGTAGTATTACTAGCTAAGCTACAACCCTAGTTGGAAAAGCAGGATGCTGTAAGCCCAAGGGCCCCAACAGGATAGGTAGCCCAGGGAGGAAAGGAAACAAGGAAAAATAAAATATTCTAAGAACAGTAACAACATTAAAATGAATATTTTCTATATAAACTATAAAAACTAACAAAACTAGAGGAAGTGAAATAAAATAGAAGAGTGTGCCCGAGTGTGCTTGCTTATTGCTGTCCTTCGAATCGAAGACGACTTCTGCTTCGCTGTGATAGGGATGAAGTTAGATCTGTTGTCGTTGGTGCCATCTTGCATGGCTGTGAAGACCAATTCTGGATCCACACACTCTGCCACACAACTGGCAAGTCGGGTCTGGGTTGACCGGGGGTATCCGATCTCGACGGTTTTGTCTTCTCTCCCTGCGCTGTTGTCTTGCCTGGTTCTGGGTGTCTTCAAGTTGATTGACTCCAGCTTTACAGAGTGAGCGCCATAGTGGTCTGTCAGAGGCGTTCATTTCTAGTTGCTTAGGTTGTATGTTGCACTTCTTGAGCGTAGCTTTAATGTTGTCCTTGTACCTCTTTTTTCTGACCCCCTGGATTACGCCGAGCTTCAGGGAGCTGACTGTAGAGGACCTGGCGAGGAAGGCGATGTTCTGGCATACGGATGACGTGGCCGATCCACCTGAGTTGTTTTTCTGCCAATGTGGATTCTATACTCAGCAGGTTTGAACGGTGGAGAATTTCAGAATGAGGTACTTTGTCTTGCCATGTGAGCCCTAATATACGCTGAAGACAGCGAATATGGAATGCCTCAAGTTGTTTTACATGTCGACAGTAAGCCGTCCAGGATTCTGCTCCATATAGCAAGGTGGACATGCAGACAGCTCTGTAAACAGCTACTTTAGTTTCTGTCTTGAGGTGGTGATTTAGGAAGACTCTGGACCTCAAGCAAGACTCAATTTGACAAGCCTTCATTCCTGTAAAATTCATCATCATCATTATGTAGGACCAAATGAATTTGGAAAAGCTTCAGAGATTATATGTTGAATTTAACTTTTTTTTATAATTATTTAATGGTTTTATTAGTTTTTTTTAACCTCCCGCCATAGAAGATTTTAATCTCAAGCCATCCTTCATTTTCTCTTCTCCACCTTCGGAATTTTGTATTTAGTCTTCTTATATATATATATATATATATATATATATATATATATATATATATATATATATATATATATATATATATATATCAATGCTAATAACATCTCTGGATTGTGCCAGTAAAATTTCGATCGTTTCAATGCTAACGAGCCAGTTTCGTGCCACTTGCTTTCTATCATAATTCTCTACTTCAAAATCAATTTTGAGAGCCTAAAATCGTTTAGAACTATTTGCTTGTCGTCTTAGAAGTAACGATTAACGCTTTCAGAAGAATCACGACATTGGCATAGCTAAGTTTACATCTTGGAAACTAAAATTTTTCTTCAGTTGCTGTAAGAATTATAACAGTGTTGTGGTGGCCGATAGGGTAACGTCCCTGGCTGGTGAACGCCAGACGGGGGTTCGAGTCCCGCTCAAACTCGTTAGTTTCTTTGGTCACTGCAACCTATCCATCCTTGTAAGCTAAGGATGCGGGGTTTTGAGGGAGCCTATAGGTCTATCTGCTGAGTCATCAACAGCCATTGTCTGACCCTCCTTGATCATAGCTTAGGTGGAGAGGGGATAATGGCGCTGATCATATGTCAGTCTCTAGGACATTGTCCTGCTTGATAGGGCAATGTCACTGTCCCTTGCCTCTGCCATTCATGAGCTGCCTTTGAGCCTTTGAATCAGAGTGACCATACCCACGTGTAAACTCAGAAAGGAGCATATCAGAGAGAAGTGCAGTATGTATATGCAAGATAATTATTGTTAGGTTAACAAATTAACATTATGAAAATAGATGAAAAGAAAGATGAAGAAAAGAGAGGGTAATGGCAGTAGGTACTGTTAAAAAAGAACTCTCTCTCTCTCTCTCTCTCTCTCTCTCTCTCTCTCTCTCTCTCTCTCTCATGGAATCCACCAGAAGTTTAA
>NC_090757.1:36433212-36440712 GCF_036898095.1 Palaemon carinicauda | reverse complement strand
AGAGAGAGAGAGAGAGATTTTAGTTATGAGATTCAAGCTGTTGAATGTTTGGTATTTCTAAATATTTGAACATGAAGTGTAGTCAAATATTTTTTTTCGTGTGTAACAAAGAGAGAGAGAGAGAGAGAGAGAGAGAGAGAGAGAGATTTTAGTTACGAGATTCAAGCTGTTGAATGTTAGTTATTTTTTAAATACTTCAACGTAAACTACAGTCATATATTTTTTCTTCGTGTGTAACAATTAGAGAGAGAGAGAGAGAGAGAGAGAGAGAGAGATTTTAGTTATGAGATTCAAGCTGTTGAATGTTTGGTATTTCTAAATACTTCAACGTAAAGTGCAGTCATATATTTTTTCTTCGTGTGTAACAATGAGAGAGAGAGAGAGAGAGAGAGAGAGAGAGAGAGAGAGAGATTTTAGTTATGAGATTCAAGCTGTTGAATGTTTGGTATTTCTAAATACTTCAACGTAAAGTGCAGTCATATATTTTTTATTCGTGTGTAACAATGAGAGAGAGAGAGAGAGAGAGAGAGAGAGAGAGAGAGAGAGATTTTAGTTATGAGATTCAAGTTGTTGAATGTTAGTTATTTTTAAATACTTCAATGTAAAGTGCAGTCATATATTTTTTTCTTTTTTGTGTAACAACTAGAAAAGTTGAAAGACCCAGGCTTATATGGCTGAGAATTATGAAGCGCGAAGTAGGAGATGAATTGAGAAGTTTTGATTTAAAAGCTAAAGATATAGAGACGACTGGCGAAATGTAACTGAGACCCTTTGCGTCAATAGGCGTAGGAGGAGATGATGATGATGATGATGATGACGACGACGACGATGATGTAATCACTATGATTGTTCTGCCGTCTAGCTTCTTTCATTATTATCAAAATGAGCATTTAAATAATTGCTCTATTATGAACTATGGGACTATTTGTAATATGAGGATGGTTGTGTAGTTATATAATTTTAATTGCATTGATATTATCTTAATGGTAATAACATTTATCATTATAATGATCACTTTATATTCTTTAAATTAAAAAAAAAAATGCGTTCATAATTTTGATGATGTATGTAACGTAATATGGCGGGTATAGTGGTTTTTTTGTAAACTGAAATATCTGTATCCTGAATTGCTTGTTGAAAAGTCTCTATGTTATACGAGTGACTTTTAGTTGTGCTTAAAAATGAAAGTTGTTTATTTGATGTTTTGGTTTCCTATGTTAATTTCATTCAAAGTATGTATATGAAATGCGACCTTATGTATATGGCACATCAGATCATATGTCTGATGCAGTCATGTAAATTATTATGTCATGCTCACTATATATCCTGCCCACGCCTATTTCTTTATATATATATATATATATATATATATATTTTGTTACATTATCCTCTACTTTAGTTTGCTCTTGTATCCATGTTCCTCTTTCTGTCTCAATTTTATTCCCATCATTATTCTTTCCGTAACTCTTTGAATTGTAACTAGGTTATGTTATAAGGCTTAAGTAAGGCTCCTAGATTCTGATGCACAAGTAAACACTGGTAGGACCATCTGATTAAATACTCTTCTTTTCAGAGTTAGTGGCATTTTAATTTTCATAATCTAATTTTTTTTTACCAAAAGCTCTCCATCCCATGCTTATCTTTCTTTCAATTTCGATCTCATGTCCCGGGAAAATGCTTACTGTCTGTCCTAAGTACATATATTCACTGTCTGTTTGAAGTGCATATATTCATTAACAATCTCTAGAGGTTCATCCATAATCCTTATTTGTTGTCTCTGCAATTTCATTGAACATTGTGTTATTTTTACTCATATTCATATTGAGTCCTACATTTCGGCTTTCTCTATTCAGGTCCTCTACCATCTTTTGCAATTCCTCTCATGATTCACTAAACTGAATATTTTGCATGTTTGTAAAAGGTAAACAAATAGATAACACTATTCTGACACTATTCTGACATGACAGCGACGAGGAGGAACGGAATTGTTTGTGCAGCAATGACACGGAATCAACAGCAATAATTTAATTGCAGTACATTTTACGACTGACTTTCGACCATTTCCGGCATTCTACCGAAAGTTATAACGCAATGTCCTTAGATGTCCATTGCCTGCCTGTGATCATAAGTGTGTTTTAAATGAAGACAAAGGATCCCTAATTAGAGGGTTCACGCCTATAAAGGATTTCACCGGATATTGCCATGATCAAAGGCGACTGATGACAGCAATAAATGACTCAAATTCCAGCTGAGAGTTATTGACTATCGATGCCCTCTCCCTCCCGTTCCAGCACTCTGGAACCCTGTCGTCCCCTTGCCTCTTAAATCCCTGATGTCTCTGCTATCGTGCGCAACCCTAATATCCCCAACTTAATTGTTCTTTCTTCATCATTCATATTCTACATTCTTCTCTCCCTCTTTGCTATTTTTTTCGTTATTAGAAATTTCCTCATACGTTGTTGACGTTTTATTTTTTGCTTAATTTAATCCTGTGTTTCTGTTTGTTCTTCCTTTCTATTACTATTACTATTACTAGCTAAGATACAACCCTAGTTGGAAAAGCAAGATGCTATAAGCCCAATGGCTCCAACAGGGAAAATAGCCCAGTGGAGAAAGGAAATAAGGAAATGAATAAACGATCTGAGAAATAATGAACAATTGAAATAAAAGATTTAAAAAACAGTAGCAACATCAAAACAGATATTTCATATATAAACTATGAGAATTTTAAAATTCTCAAACCTCGTTCATTTATCTTTTTCGCTCGTGGCAATTTACATCAATATAACTCATTCACTCTTTCCACTGCCTCATTGTGCCCCATTAGACCCTTTCAATTAACCCCCTTCCCTCTTTCCTCCATCTGAACCCAGTCATGAATATGTATCCTACATTGCCTCTCCTCTTCCTGCCATCCTGCATTGAATTAGTCGTCAATTCTTTATTTTCTATATCTTTGGTCATGTATGGCTGTCTGTTCTTTATGGTTCAGGTTGTGGCTGATCTTTTTTCCATACATCCTTTTCACGATTTATTATATTTCTCACCCTTCCTTCTTTCTTCATCCTTTAAGCTTCTCCCCTTTTATCTCTTCCCGTCCTCACTCCGTGTTCCATTTTCATATCTTGATATTCGCGTGTGCAAAAATTCTCCTTTCTCAGTTTTATATTTCTTCGCCACTTATTATTATCTAAACCTCATTCTTATTTCATCTTGACCTTCTTTCTTATTTTTATTCCCACGCAATTTCCTCCCCCTATTCCTTATTTACCAGTCCTTCACCTGAACTTCCGGTAAGAGGTCCGGACAACAAACCTCCTTGGTCATTTCCCGGTCCAATTGTCTATTTCGTCTCCCTGTTTCCCCTTTATATCGCCAGTCAGACCATTCTTGTGTTTCCCCTTTATATCGCCAGTCAGACCGCTCTTATGTTTCCCCTTTATATCGCCAGTCAGACCGCTCTTATGTTTCCCCTTTATATCGCCAGTCAGACCGCTCTTATGTTCCCCTTTATATCGCCAGTCAGACCACTCTTGTGTTTCCCCTCTATATCGCCAGTCAGACCACTCTTGTGTTTCCCCTCTATATCGCCAGTCAGACCACTCTTGTGTTTTACCTCTGTATCGCCAGTCAGACCACTCTCGTGTTTCCCTTCTATATCGCCAGTCGGACCACTCTTGTGTTTTACCTCTGTATCGCCAGTCAGACCACTCTTGTGTTTCCCCTTTATCACCAGTCAGACCACTCTTGTGTTTCCCCTCTATATCGGCAGTCAGACCACTCTTTTGTTTCCCCTTTATATCGCCAGTCAGACCACTCTGTTTCCCCTCTATATCGGCAGTCAGACCACTCATTTGTTTCCTCTTTATATCGGCAGTCAGATCACTCTTGCGTTTCCCCTTAATATCGCCGGTCAGATCACTCTTGTGTTTCCCTCTATATCGCTAGTCAGACCACTCTTTGTGTTTCCCCTTTCCCCTCTATATCACCAGTCAGACCACTCTGTTTCCCCTCTATATCGGCAGTCAGACCACTCTTTTGTTTCCCCTTTATATCGCCAGTCAGACCACTCTGTTTCCCCTCTATATCGGCAGTCAGACCACTCTTTTGTTTCCCCTTTATATCGCCAGTCAGACCACTCTGTTTCCCCTCTATATCGGCAGTCAGACTACTCTTGTGTTTCCCCTCTATATCGCCAGTCAGACCACTCTTAAGTTTCCCCTCTATATCACCAGTCAGACCACTCTTGTGTTTCCCCTTTATATCGCCAGTCGGACCACTCTTGTGTTTCCCCTTTATATCGCCAGTCGGACCACTCTTGTGTTTCCCCTCTATATCACCAGTCAGACCACTCGTGTGTTTCCCCTCTATATCACCAGTCAGACCACTCTTTTGCTTCCCCTTTATATCGCCAGTCAGACCACTCTTGTGTTTCCCCTCTATATCGCCAGTCAGACCACTCTTGTGTTTCCCCTCTATATCACCAGTCAGACCACTCTTGTGTTTCCCCTCTATATCGCCAGTCAGACCACTTTTGTTTCCCTCTATATCGGCAGTCAGACCACTCTTGTGTTTCCCCTCTATATCGCCAGTCAGACCACTCGTGTGTTTCCCCTCTATATCACCAGTCAGACCACTCGTGTGTTTCCCCTCTATATCACCAGTCAGACTACTCTTTTGTTTCCCCTTTATATCGCCAGTCAGACCACTCTTGTGTTTCCCCTCTATATCACCAGTCAGACCACTCGTGTGTTTCCCCTCTATATCACCAGTCAGACTACTCTTTTGTTTCCCCTTTATATCGCCAGTCGGACCACTCTTGTGTTTCCCCTCTATATCGCCAGTCAGACCACTCTTGTGTTTCCCCTCTATATCACCAGTCAGACCACTCTTGTGTTTCCCCTCTATATCACCAGTCAGACCACTCGTGTGTTTCCCCTCTATATCACCAGTCAGACTACTCTTTTGTTTCCCCTTTATATCGCCAGTCGGACCACTCTTGTGTTTCCCCTCTATATCGCCAGTCAGACCACTCTTGTGTTTCCCCTCTATATCGCCAGTCAGACCACTCTTGTGTTTCCCCTCTATATCACCAGTCAGACCACTCGTGTGTTTCCCCTCTATATCACCAGTCAGACTACTCTTTTGTTTCCCCTTTATATCGCCAGTCGGACCACTCTTGTGTTTCCCCTCTATATCACCAGTCAGACCACTTGTGTGTTTCCCCTCTATATCACCAGTCAGACCACTCTTTTGCTTCCCCTTTATATCGCCAGTCAGACCACTCTTGTGTTTCCCCTCTATATCGCCAGTCAGACCACTCTTGTGTTTCCCCTCTATATCACCAGTCAGACCACTCTTGTGTTTCCCCTCTATATCGCCAGTCAGACCACTTTTGTTTCCCTCTATATCGGCAGTCAGACCACTCTTGTGTTTCCCCTCTATATCGCCAGTCAGACCACTTTTGTTTCCCTCTATATCGGCAGTCAGACAACTCTTGTGTTTCCCCTCTATATCGCCAGTCAGACCACTCTTGTGTTTCCCCTCTATATCACCAGTCAGACCACTCTTGTGTTTCCCCTCTATATCGCCAGTCAGACCACTTTTGTTTCCCTCTATATCGGCAGTCAGACCACTCTTGTGTTTCCCCTCTATATCGCCAGTCAGACCACTTTTGTTTCCCTCTATATCACCAGTCAGACCACTCTTGTGTTTCCCCTCTATATCGCCAGTCAGACCACTCTTGTGTTTCCCCTCTATATCACCAGTCAGACCACTCTTGTGTTTCCCCTCTATATCGCCAGTAAGACCACTTTTGTATCCCCTCTATACTGCCAGTCAGACCACTCTTGTGTTTCCCTTCTATGTCGCCAGTCAGACCACTCTTTTGTTTCCCCTCTATATCGCCAGTCAGACCACTTTTGTTTCCCTCTATATCGGCAGTCAGACCACTCTTGTGTTTCCCCTTTATATCACCAGTCAGACCACTCTTGTGTTTCCCCTCTATATCACCAGTCACCCCACTCTTGTGTTTCCCCTCTATATCACCAGTCAGACCACTCTTGTGTTTCCCCTCTATATCACCAGTCAGACCACTCTTGTGTTTCCCCTCTATATCGCCAGTAAGACCACTTTTGTATCCCCTCTATACTGCCAGTCAGACCACTCTTGTGTTTCCCTTCTATGTCGCCAGTCAGACCACTCTTTTGTTTCCCCTCTATATCGCCAGTCAGACCACTTTTGTTTCCCTCTATATCGGCAGTCAGACCACTCTTGTGTTTCCCCTTTATATCACCAGTCAGACCACTCTTGTGTTTCCCCTCTATATCACCAGTCACCCCACTCTTGTGTTTCCCCTCTATATCACCAGTCAGACCACTCTTGTGTTTCCCCTCTATATCACCAGTCAGACCACTCGTGTGTTTCCCCTCTATATCACCAGTCAGACCACTCGTGTGTTTCCCCTCTATATCACCAGTCAGACCACTCGTCTGTTTCCCCTCTATATCACCAGTCAGACCACTCGTGTGTTTCCCCTCTATATCACCAGTCAGACCACTCGTGTGTTTCCCCTCTATATCACCAGTCAGACCACTCGTGTGTTTCCCCTCTATATCACCAGTCAGACCACTCGTGTGTTTCCCCTCTATATCACCAGTCAGACCACTCGTGTGTTTCCCCTCTATATCACCAGTCAGACCACTCTTGTGTTTCCCCTCTATATCACCAGTCAGACCACTCGTGTGTTTCCCCTCTATATCGCCAGTCAGACCGCTTTTGTTTCCCCTCTATATCGCCAGTCAGACCACTCGTGTGTTTCCCCTCTATATCGCCAGTCAGACCACTCGTGTGTTTCCCCTCTATATCATTAGTCAGACCACTCGTGTGTTTCCCCTCTATATCACCAGTCAGACCACTCTTATGTTTCCCCTCTATATCGCCAGTCAGACCACTCTTTTGTTTCCCCTCTATATCGCCGGTCAGACCACTTTTGTTTCCCCTCTATATCGCCAGTCAGACCACTCTTGTGTTTCCCCTCTATATCACCAGTCAGACCACTCTTGTGTTTCCCCTCTATATCACCAGTCTGACCAACTTGGATCATCTTTCTCTCATCTCCTCTCTTTACTAATTATCTCGATTTCTTAATCATTAAAGTCAATTTTTAGGTAGAAAATAAAATTCTTTCATGAGTAAAAGGACCCAGAGTGGGATTGTGAATAGCTGTTGAAGGTCTGGAGAGGGGAAAGGGACTGCAGGTCTGGGATATGGGGGAGATGAGGGGAATGCCACCACTAGTCGAAGAATGACTAAATGTTGCAGAGTCACGACTTCCATGTTGTCAAGGAGGTTGCAACCTCCAGGAATGATTGATTAATTGCAATTGTCAGAATGGCCTGCGTGGAGGACCTTGGGGGAAGGAGGAGGAGGGGGAGGGGGAGGAGGGGATTTAGGGGAAGGGAATGGAATTGATAGGAACCATTAAGTGTCCTTCTCAGA
>NC_090757.1:36423212-36430712 GCF_036898095.1 Palaemon carinicauda | reverse complement strand
TGAAATATTTGATTTTTCCCTTGTTTCCCTTCCTTACTGGGCTATTTTCCATGTTGGGGACCCTGGACTTATAGCATCCTGCTTTTCCAACTAGGGTTGTAGTTTAGCAATTAATAATAATAATAATAATAATAATAATAATAGATAGATAGATATATAATGTGTATATGTGCGTGTGTATGTATAAATGCGATTTTCCTCTCTTTAGGAGAAGCGTACACTTAAAACAGTAACTACCTATTACAAAGTTTCCTATTGTAATTATCATTCATGTAATGATATCCCTGATATGATTCCTTTTTATTAGACGAAATGAAAATAAAAATAGCCACCGTCTCCTCTATCATTTTATTGATTGCGCGGCGTGCTCCACTCTCTCTCTCTCTCTCTCTCTCTCTCTCTCTCTCTCTCTCTCTCTCTCTCTCTCTCTCTCTCTCTCTCTCTCATTACGTCTGACCGTTATGAAGAGAACCTGCGTAGCAGCGACACATAATTGTGATTGTAGTGGAGTTATGCAGGCGAAAGTAATTAGCTCCGTCAAAGGCAAATGAAATTTGTTTGATTATACGAAAGGGCAAGCCCCCCTTTCCACCTAAGCTAGGACCAAGGAGGGCCAGACATTGGTTGCTGATGTCTCAGCAGATAGGACTATTGGCTCCCCCAAACCCTGGAATTTTTTTCATTATACGAACGGGCAAGCCCCTCCTCTCCACCCAAGCTAGGACTAAGGAGGGCCAGGAAATGGCTGCTGATGTCTCAGCAGATAGATCTAAAGGCTCCCCCAAAACCTGAAATTTGTTTAATATTATACGAAAGGGTGAAATTGATATATAACAAGTTTTAAAGGCCGGTAATGATTGACAAAGGCAACGGACAGTGGCATTGGCCTATCAAGCAGAACAATGCCCTAGAGACTGACCATATATACATATGATTGGCATCCAAGCCCCCTTTCTACCCAAGCTAAGACCAAGGAGTGCCAGGCAATGGCTGTTGATGATTCGGCAGATAGACCTATAGGCTCTCCTACCCACCTATCCCATCCTTATCTCACAAAGGTAGTGAGGTTGCAGCGTCCAAAGGAACTAACGAGTTTGAGCGTGACTTGAACCCCAGTCTGGCGTTCACCAGTTAGGGACGTTACCACACCGGCCACCACACCATGAGGAGTTTTCATTGCAGTGTGTTCGTACATACGAACCGTCCGTCATTGGGACGTCTCGTGAGTAATTCCTGGCCACATCAATTGTTCCTTGGTTATAAGAAGGTGGTTTGAAGCGCTTGAGCAATTTAGCTCGCACGCAATGTCTTCCTTGTCTTATTCCTTCCTGCTTTGGTTGCTTCATATTTTGTATTGTTTCCTTCTTTCTTTCGTTTGTTATTTTATGGGGGGTTTTATCTCCCCTCTGTCCTTCCACGTCTTCTTCAAGTGTTCTTAGATTAAGATGGAAACTGAATTTAACAGTTTTTTATTTAGCTTGTGTTTTTATATTTTATTGTTAGTAATTTTCTTGAGGATATTTAAAATGTGTTTTTTTTTTAATCGGATAGTTATCGCGGTTCTTTTTATTCTTCTTTTTTTTTTCTTCTTTATTATTATTATCATTATTATTATTATTATTATTATTATTATTATTATAAGTAATAGTATGTTTATTATGAATCATATGATTATTATTATCATTATTATTATTAGTAGTAGTAGTAGTAGTAGTAGTTTTATTATTAGTAATCATATTTTTATCATTGTTGTTGTTGTTGTTGTCACCATAATAATGTCGACCAGAATATGGTGCTGAAGTAGTGCTTTCTTATGTCTTTCACACAAAAATTGAAGTACATTAATGTTATTGCACAAAATTTTGTGCAGTTTCAAACTTAAGATATGCTATACATATATTTCTAATAAGCTTTGATTTCCAAATAGCGGCCGTAAAACAGATTATTAAGTTATCGAGTTTGCAGGTTATATTTTTTTTCTTTCTTTTGATTTGGGTGTCATAAGTTTGCTGGGTTTTTATTTTTCTTCTTTTTTGGGGGGTGTCACAAACACACACACCCCCCCCCCCCCCCTTCATGGCTGCTTACCCTCTGTCAAGTCTGGCTGCAAAGACCATAAATGTTTAGTGAATTCGGGGCAAAGTTTGTACCGCAGACTTCTTCCTCCCTGCCTCTTGTCTCCTTGAAGCGGCGGGCTCTTGAATATTCTTCCTACCTGATATTTTTTTTTTTTATCTGTCAAAGCCAGGTGGCTTTGGAGTGGCGTGTGGTATCTACGCCATGGTAAAGCGAGGCTTGGGGCTGATATGGGAGTTTCAAAATCGATTAGATTGTTATTTGAAAATTGCAATTGTAAATATAGTGAATGTTAAGTTGAAAAAATATTCATTTGAATATACTATGATGTATATACAGTATATATACACACACTCATATATATATACATATATATATATATATATATATATATATATATATATATATATATATATATATATATACTGTATATATATATATATCTAGATATATATTTCTATCTATCCATCTATCTATCTATCTATCTATCTATCTATATATATATATATATATATATATATATATTTATATATACATACATATATATATACAGTATATATATATATGTATGTATGTATGTATGTGTATATATATATATGTATATATATGTATATATATATATATATGTATATATATATATATAAATATATATGTATATATAAATATATGTGTATATATAAATATATATGTATATATAAATATATATATGTATATATATATGTATGTATATATAAATATATATGTATATATATAAATATATATATATATATATATATATATATATATATATATATATATATATATATATATATACATTCATTATGCATCATAGTATATTCACGCGAATATTTTCCTAGTTAACATTTACTGTATTTACAATTGCAATTTTCAAAGAACAATATAATCGATTTAAAAACTCCCATATCATCGTAAGAATTTTAAATTTGTACTTCTTAATAAAATATAAAGAAAAAAAGATTATTATTCATCTGAATAAGTATATCGATCTCTTGTGTAATATTTGTAGAAACCTCAGATTTTTTATTACTATTCTAAGATCCTATTATGAGAATTACAGCTATAGGTAAGAAATAACTGTAATGTAACTTAAGATTTTTGCACCGATCCTGTCTAAAGTATTAAAAATGCTGAGGAGTGAATATTATTTTTGGCGGAGAGAATGTCAATCATGGTCATATCTCTGTACTTTCCTCCAAAGAAATAGGACCTCTAAATGTAACTGGCCATATACTTATAGTGAAAAGAAATCAAACTGATAATATCAAGAAACAACAGAAATTGAAGGGAATTGCTTACCAAAAATATCGTCATCTCTTCCCACGCCTATTGACGTAAAGGGCCTCGGTTAGATTTCCCCAGTGGTCTCTATCTTTGTCTTTTAATTCAATACTTCTCCATTCATCATCATCTACTTCACGCTTCATAGTCCTCAGCCATGTAGGCCTAGGTCTTCCAACTCTTCTAGTGCTTTATGGAGCCCAGCTGAACGCTTGGTGAACTACTCTCTCTTGGGGAGTGCAAAGAGCACACCCAAACCATCTCCATCTACCCCTCATCATGATCTCATTCACATATGGCACTCGGGTATTTACATTTTTGAGATAATTTTATCAATATAGAGTATTTTTATCATGTGAAATATCCTGAAAGAATATCCACGCCGCCTAAGAGTACCCGTTGTTTACTGTCTGTTGAAATCCCGCTGATGAAAATAGTAGAAAAATGTCGCATATGAATGGTTGGAAGAAAGCCAAAACAGTTATGTGTATTCTTGGGAATTTTTAAAAAAGTCGAATATGGGATCAGTATACAAGCACACACACAGATATATACAGTATATATATATATATATATATATATATATATATATATATATATATATATATGTATATATATGCATGTATGTGTCTATCAAATATTATATATACATACATAGATACATGACATACATAAATAAATACATACATACATGTATATACATTATATATACAGTATATATATATATATATATATATATATATATATATATATATAGAGAGAGAGAGAGAGAGAGAGAGAGAGAGAGAGAGAGAGAGAGAGAGAGAGAGAGAGAGAGAGAGATTCCTTACAATCGATTACATTGGGGCTAAGTGAACGTAAAACGTGAGATGGAGGGATAAATGTGTCTATACTGTATATAAAAGCAATTTTATGTGATACATAAATTGCCTGTTATTTTTGTTGTAAAAAGGACATTTTTTGTACTATTAAATGTGCAGTCTGTTACAGATATTAGCATGCAAGTTTGTTCCCTTCAAGTAAGAGGATATCCTTTTAAAACAGCATTTCCTGATTAACTTTATTACATGCAGGTACTCCATTTCTGCTTTTCCTTGAATAGACCATTCTTAAAGTGAAAACAATATTGTATCATCATCATCTACTCCTACGTACATATACTGTATACCGTATCACCCTTATATAATAGAGACCAAGTGCCTGGCTATATAAATTTTGAATATACGTATATATATATATATATATATATATATATATATATATATATATATACTGTATATATATATATATATATATATATATATATATATATATATATATATATATATATATACTGTATATATATATATATATATATATATATATATATATATATATATACAGTATATATATATATATATATATATATATATATATATATATATATTTATATATATATGTTTATATATATATTTATACATATATATATATTTATATATATTTATATATATATATATATGTTTATATATATATGTGTATATATATATATATATATATATATATTTATATATATATATATGTATATATATGCTTATATATACATATATGTATATATATACATATATATATATGTGTATATATACATACATGTATATATATATATCTATATATATATATATATATATATATATATATGATATATCATTTACTGTCCCGCTCAGGGAGGATAGGGATTAGTCGTACCCTGCTGAGAGTGGTTAGCCACAGAGATACACTCGGAGCCACACTCTCCTACAAATTGCCGAACCAACGGGTTGTAGTTAGGATATGGGAAAGTGTTGAATTGTGTTTTTTGCATATGTATCTGAATATTAAGACTTCATTCTTGACGGCTCAGGTACTCTAGTGTGTGTGTGTGTATATATATATATATATATATATATATATATATATATATATATATATATATGATAAATTTTGCATATTTAGACGTGTTTTTCATATTCAAGTAAGCCATATATATTTTTGATACATTAATGTCTGGGTTCTCTTAACTACCAGTTTGCCACTTTGTAGTCACTGTCTATACAAGCTTGCCGGACCAGGGTTCGATTCCCGGCCGGACACAAGCTCTTGTCTTGTGTGATTTCGCCTGGGGTTCTGATCCCGAGGTCGTTAAGAGAATCCAGACATTAATGTATGAAAAATATATATGGCTTATTTGAATATATATATATATATATATATATATATATATATATATATATATATATATATATATATATACAGTGTGTGTGTATGCATTTGTCTATCACCGGTGTGATAATCCATAAATAATCTATTGCTATCGTGAGTCTTTCATAACATTATATTGTTTAACAGTCACGAAAATTGTTATCAGTGGCCGTCTTACCTTACGTGGCGTGTCTAATGGAGTTTCAGGGGAAGGTGGGTCCGTTCTCTACGATTTTCTTCCTCTATTTTTAGATACGGAGTTCTTACTCATGGATCGAAGTGAAATTTCATTTTCTCAAGTTAGTTTGATGCTTTTTTTTTTATTTATCTTTCATTTTCGAATAGTGATTTACTTTTTTCCTTTTAAGCATGAATGCCGAACACATTAGTCTTTCATGTGCTAGCCATTTTGTATATTATATATTTAATGATTTATGGAAATAGAATAGATATTTTTTTCTTCAAATTGAATTGATGCTTTTTTTTCTTGAACTTATCTTTCATTTTCGAATTGCAAGTTATTTCTTTTCCTTCTAAGCATGAATGGGTAAACCCATAGTCTTTCATATGCTAGTCATTTTGTATATTATTCTATCTTTAATATTTTATAGAATTAGAAAATATCGTTGGATGACATTTTGAATTATAATGTTTAATAGGAAATAAATTTCACAGGTTATCGCTCTTTGGGTCACATTACGTTTTTTCAATTATTTATTTATCTAATTATTTATTTCGTTTTTTATAGGAATTTTGCATAATTTACATCCACTCGTTTATAATATAGACTACGAAATTCCCTTTTTTGCAGTATGGGCTTATAACGTTTTTATTTCTATAGGAATTTTGCATAATAATTTACGTCCACTTACGTTTATAATATAGACTACGAAATTCCCTTTTAGCAGTATGGGCTTACAACTTTTTTATATCTACACTAACTATACAATAATCGACTTACTACCTCCTTTTAGTTTTAAAATCTATTTTAGCCACTCAGTAAACATGATTTTTAAATATGTAACTTCCCTGGTAGTTACATATATATATAGCTTAATCCCGCCGATTCGTCGCGCGCGATTAAGCTATATAAATGTAACTACCAGGTAAGTATATTTAAAAATTTATTTTAAAATGAAAATATAATTTTTTTTTCTTTTTCTAATAGCTATTCTCCTTTACCAGGTTTCAAGTTGCAATTTTAACATTAATCTTTAAAGGTTTTCTGAGATTGATATCTTCTCGGTGGTTTTTTTTTTCACTTTATATCAACTACAGTAATCTTCTTAGGGCGACTTTCCAATTATTATTTCACGGTCAAGTGCCCAAAAATTCTGGCCTTTTCATTATATCTTGCTCTTCCAGCTAGGGTTGTAGCTTAGCTAATAATAATAATAATAATAATAATAATAATAATGATGAGCTCAGGTTATGTCTCCCTGAAAACTGTAGGTTCCTAATGGTAATGTTTAAGGTTTTGATTAGAAAAACAAACATCGAAAGGGACCTCTTGGTTTAAGTTTAAGGTCACTCATGAATGACAGAGGCAAAGATCAGTGATATTGCCCTAGCAAGCAGGACAATGCCCTAGAGGCTGACCATATATACATATCAGTGCCCAAGCCCCCTATCCACCCAAGATAGGACCATAGAGGGCCAGGCAATGGCTGCTGATGACTCAGCAGATAGACCTATAGGCTCCCCCCAAACAACCCTTCCTTAACTCACAAGGATGATGAGGTTGCAGCGACAGCTGCAGTGACCAAAGGAACTAACGAGTTTGAGCTGGACTCGAACTCCACTCTGGCTTTCACCAATCAAGAACGTTACCATATTGGCCACCACAACCAGTGATAATAGGACCCATATGGCCTACTTGTTTATATATATACATATATATATATAGATATA
>NC_090757.1:36415712-36418212 GCF_036898095.1 Palaemon carinicauda | reverse complement strand
ACTATCTGGCCAGTCAAAGGACCCCATAACTCTTTGGAGGTAGTATTTCAATTACGAATGAAGCAATTATTATTAATGGACAACAACACTCATTTATCTCTTTTTTAAGTACACTGTTAAAATTGGCATTAAAGAAACGGTAAATGCTTGGCAACATTTGTTGAAGGATTTTTACCGTCTTAAAAACGGATATATTGACGTAAACCAGTGATATTACGGTCACCAACCCGTAAAATAAAAGAATAAAGTATCGTAAAATTACGGTCGCCTGTATTTTACTGAAATACGGCTGAGAACGTATATTTTTACGGAGAATTTCTTATTAAAATTACGGTTTTTTTTTACACAGTGTAGAGTTAGATGTTTAATACTTTAGTTTAAGGGTAGTGAACAAAGTATCGTAAAATTACGGTCGCCTGTATTTTACTGAAATACGGTTGAGAACAATATATTTTTATGGAGAATATCTGATTAAAATTACGGTTTTTTTTTTTGCACAGTGTAGTGTTAGATGTTTAATACATTATTTTAAGGGTAGTGCATCATTTCACATCGATTGCCTAACATAATTGTTATCAAGGTGAACGCTTATATCTGAAGTCTAGTCTGAACACAAACTCATTTTTATTCTTATTGCATTAACTTACCGGAAGTTGCAGAATTGGAATCTATGATACCATCAAGGCAAGGATTTTCTAATAACTCATGATTGACCAAGATACTAAAATCCCTTTGAGATATATATATATATATATATATATATATATATATATATATATATATATATATATACGTATATATATATATATTTATATATATATACATATATATATATATATATATATATATATATCTATATATATATATATATCTATATATATATATATATATATATATATATATATATATATATATATATATGATAAAGATTATATAACTCTTTGGTGTGAAAACGTCTAAATAAGATTACTCTCTCTATTTCTATATGCATTATAATATTTCACTTACTTACTTAGTATGACAGTATAATGCTGTCATATCGTAGCTTTATTCGGGATTTTAATACATTTATCTGCATAAATAATCTCTCCCTAATCCAATTTAGGTCGAATTTAGGTCATTTTCATTATCGGTATTTGTTTACGAGACCACGCTCTCCATATACTGCTAAAATTTGCAAAGCTATTCTTTTCTTCTATTACTTTTTTCATAATTTAAAATAATTCGCTATATGGGAAACAAGTTAAAATTATTAAAAAAACTATTAAATAAAAAAAAAAACTAGCCTGCTTCCTCACTAAACGACCTGGAATTAAAATTGTCAATATAGTCAACCAAACAGAAGTTCGTGACGCCAGCGTACATTTGATATATATTCAATATATATACAAAATTAAAAATGGAGTTATTACTCAAAAGTGTCAGTTTTTATGAATTGTATATGTTATGGACAGTTTTGAGTAATCACTCCTTTTTTCATTTAGTATATATTTTGAATATATATCAAATGTACGCTGGCATAACGAACTTCTGGTTGGTTGACTATGTTGACGATGTCAGTTCCAGGTCGTTCAGTGAGGAACCAGGCTAGTTTTTTTTTTATAATTATTTGGAATTGTTTTAAATTATGAAAAATTTATAGAGGGAAACAAGATCTTTGATAATTTGGCAGTATATGGAGAGTGTGGTCTCGTTGTAACAACAACAACAACAACCAATTTTCCCCGCTAATAATAATCATAAACCTTTCTTTCTTCATATCACAACAAAAATCCCTTGATATTGTCTTAACAAAAACACTTATTATTGATTTAACATTCTTTCCTGATTTCTTGCAATATAAGACATTTTTTGTGTCATAGTAGTATAGGAAATTAGGTGAAGGGCATTACAAAATCAAACCCTAGTTCTCTAGTCTTGGGTAGTGCCATAGCCTCTGTACCATGGTCTTCCACTGTCTTGGGTTAGAGTTCTCTTGCTCGAAGGTACACTCGGGCACCCTATTCTATCTTGTTACTCTTTCTCTTGTTTTTATAAAGTTTTTATAGTTTATATAAGATAAATCTAATTTGATGTTGCTAATTATCTTAGAATATTTTATTTTGATTGTTATAACTTCTCTTGTAGTTTATATATTCCCTTGTTTCCCTTCATCACTGGGCTATTTTTCCATGTTGCAGCTCTTAGGCTTATAGCATCCTGCTTTTCAAACTAGGGTTGTAGCTTAGCTAGTAATGATAATGATACTAATGATAATGATAATGATAATAATGATAACAATAACAATAACAATAACTAATAATCATAATCATAATCATAAATAATGATTAATAATATCATCCTTCTTTCCTTATGTTTCAATTTATAGTTTCATCTATTTTATTCAATCATTTTTGTATTAGGGGGCATTAAATTGTTATTCATTAATCATTAGTGCTACAGTGTTAAGTTTTTGTTTCAAATTGTTCATTTTGAAATCAGTAATCTCACTTTGAAAAAT
>NC_090757.1:36405712-36410712 GCF_036898095.1 Palaemon carinicauda | reverse complement strand
GAAAAACTCAAGTACTGCATATAATTTCCAGAAATAATAGTATGATATATTAAACTATTAACAGAAAAACTCAAGTACTGCATATAATTTCCAGAAATAATAGTATGATATATTAAACTATTAACAGAAAAACTCAAGTACTGCATATAATTTCCAGAAATAATAGTATGATATATTAAACTATTAACAGAAAAACTCAAGTACTGCATATAATTTCCAGAAATAATAGTATGATATATTAAACTATTAACAGAAAAACTCAGTGCTACATATAATTTCCAGAAATAATAGTATGATATATTAAACTATTAACAGAAAAACTCAAGTGCTGCATATAATTTCCAGAAATAATAGTATGATATATTAAACTATTAACAGAAAAACTCAGTGCTACATATAATTTCCAGAAATAATAGTATGATATATTAAACTATTAACAGAAAAACTCAAGTACTGCATATAATTTGAGTATGAAAGCTTGGATATCATTTAAAACAAGAACAATCAAGAGATTTTTCATCTCCGCTAAGGTATAATGCAGTCCTCCATGGCCGAAGATCTATCTGTGGTGAAAATTCCGTCAAAATCCGTCAATTTGTTTTGAGATTGTCTTTAAAATTGCGAATAATGTAAATCCGCATCTAGAATCCTGATCTGGGTCTGATCATCTCCAAATGTTAATGGGGTCGTCCATGACCTAAGATCTGTTTGTGTTTAATTTCATCTAAATCCGTCAAGTAGTTTGGACGTAATCGTATCTACACACACACACACACGCGCGCGCACACACACACACACACACACACACACAAAAGAATAAATAAGCCGACTCAGTTTTATAATCTCATTGGCGTAGGTAATAAATTGTACTATATTTCCATATTTCCTTTCCTCGCTGAGCTATTTTCCCTGTTGGAGCCCTTGGGTTTATAGTATCCTGCTTTTCCAGATTGGGTAGTAGCTTAGCAAGTAATAATAATAATAATAATAATAATAATAATAATAATAATAATGGAGGGGAGGAGAATTACTCTCCTCCCATCAGTTATTAGGAAGAGATACAACATTGATAATAATAATAAAAAAAAAAAAAAACTATATGCCGATAAAAAAACAGGAACTTCAATTTCCAGTTAGGTCCAAATAATACTGAAAATTATTTCTGTTATCACAGGACCAATACTAAAGCAATCTGAGAAATTATTCTGTGAGAATACTATCGATTGAAAAACTAAAGATATTATGATTAACAAGAGCCGGAAGATGCCCAGTTTTATCAATTTGACTTCAATTCAGGCGAATTAATTAATCGAGAAATATACTTGATTAATACAGTTATTACTACACAATTTATAATTAAACAATCGGTAAAACCTCAAGCAAGATATAGTCAAAATATGCATTAAAAATTATTATTTCACTGAGATTACGGGTCAGTATTTTGTTGAATGACAGCTGGTGGAATAATGAATTTATCAGGCACAAAACTAAACAAAGACTAATATCTAATTTCATTAATCCCTTATTTAAGTAAATTTAAATAAGTTCAGAAGAAAAAATTGATTTTATCATCACCCGATTATTAAATATATTACCAGAAAAATTCAAACCTCTTTGCCAGAAAATGTGACACCCGTAAAAACTGATTATATCATCAGACGATTATAAAAATATTACCAGAAAATTCAAACCTCTTTGCCAGAAAATGTGACACACCTGTAAAAAATTGATTATATCATCAGATGATTAAAAAAAAATATTACCAGCAAAATTCAAACCTCTTTGCCATAAAATGTGACACCTCTGTAAAAAAATTGATTATATCATCAGACGATTAAAAAATATTCCGTGCAAAATTTCAACCTCTTTGCCATAAAATGTGACACCTCTGTAAAAATTGATATCATCAGACGATCAAAAAAAATATTACCAGCTTTATTCAAACCTCTGTGCCAGAAACTGTGACACCTCTGTCAGAAAATGTGACACCTCTGTAAAAACTGATTATATCATCAGACGATTAAAAAAATATTCCGTGCAAAATTTCAACTTCTTTGCCAGAAAATGTGACACCTCTGTAAAAATTGATGATATCATCAGACGATTGTAAAAATATTACCGGCAGTGACACCTCTAAAAATTTATATCATCAGACGATTATGAAAATATTACCAGCAAAATTCCAACCTCTTTGCCAGAAATTGTAACACCTCTGTGAACAGTTCAAGAAAGCACCATTGTCAATCCACTTATTTTCCAGGAGATCTCCCTTCCTTAATCTTCCCCTTGTCCATTTCATTCTGTCCACATCCACATTTCCTCCCATTTCACGTTAATAGGGAAGCTCGATAAGAAAGGAAAAAGCAAATATTTTCTCGAACCAAAATTTCCTTCCCTGGCCATTTCAAGTGCTCTCCTATATCTCTCACATACAACGGATAAAGTAAACACAACGAGAAGTTATTGATATTTCCAGACCAGAAAAATGTACCGTGGGTTTGGAGGTCATTCGTCAGCAAACAGCATATTGGACACTGGCCTTATTGTCTATTATTATTATTATTATTATTATTGTTGTTGTTGTTGTTATTACTGTTGTTGTTGTTATTGTTGTTGTTATTATTATTATTATTATTCTTATTATTATTCTTATTATTATTATTATTATTATTATTATTATTATTATTATTATTATTACTTGCCAAGTTACAACCCTATTTGGAAAAGCAGGACGATATAAGCCCAAGGGCCCCAACAGGAAATAAGGAAATATATCACAAGAGAAGTTTAAGAATAATAACATTAAAAAAAAAAATATTTCATATACAAACTATAAAACCTCAAAATAACAAGAGGAAGACAAACAAGATAAAATAGTGTGCATGAGTGTACCCTCAAGCAAGAGAACTCTATCCCAAGACGGTGGAAGACCATGGTACAGAGGCTATGGCACTACCCAAGACTAGGGAGCAAGGGTTTGATTTTGTAAAAATCCGTAAATAGAAGAATTTCTGCTATTGTTTAGAGCAGTGACTTTTCAGTAATCAATGGTGTGAGAGAGAGAGAGAGAGAGAGAGAGCCTTACCTTATTGCCTTATTTTTTGTTTGGGTTCCCCCAGGTCCCTCAGTGTGAGGCACCTCGTATATCCACCAGAGAGTTGCTAATACATCTTCCAGTGTATTTTGCATCTTCCAGTCTTGGATGGTCTGGGATGCATCTTAGGTATTTATCGAGCTGCTTTTTAAACGCATCTACGCTCACTCCTGATATGTTTCTTAGATGAGCTGGCAGCACATTAAATAGTCGCTGCATTATCGATGCTGGTGCGTTGTGGATTAATGTCCTGTGCGCCTTTCTCAGTTTACCTGGAATGCTTTTTGGCACTATTAATCTACCTCGGCTTGCTCTTTCTGATACTTTAAGCTCCATGATGTTTTCAGCAATTCCTTCTATTTGCTTCCATGCTTGTATTATCATGTAGCGTTCTCTTCTCCTTTCTAGACTGTATAGTTTTAAAAATTGCAGTCTTTCCCAGTAATCAAGGTCCTTAACTTCTTCTATTCTAGCAGTATAGGACCTTTGTACACTCTCTATTTGCGCAATATCCTTTTGGTAGTGTGGGTACCATATCACATTGCAGTACTCGAGTGTACTACGCACATAAGTTTTGTAAAGCATAATCATGTGTTCAGCTTTTCTTGTTTTAAAGTGTCTGAATAACATTCCCATTTTTGCTTTACATTTAGCCAACAGTGTTGCTATTTGGTCGTTGCATAACATATTCCTATTTAAAATTACACCAAGGTCTTTAATTGCTTCCTTGTTTGTGATTGTCTCATTATTAGGTCCCTTGTATGCATACACCATTCCTTCTCTGTTTCCATAATTTATTGATTCAAATTTATCGGAGTTAAATACCATCCTATTTATCTCCGCCCATTCATATATTTTGTTTAGATCTCTTTGTAGTGAGTTCCTATCTTCATCACAAGTAATTTCTCTACTTATTCTTGTGTCATCGGCGAAACTTCTCACTACGGAGTTTTCAACATCACAGTCTATGTCTGAGATCATAATAACAAATAGCAGTGCAGCTAATACCGTACCTTGGGGCACACCAGATATTACCTGGGCTTCATCTGATTTCTCGTCATTTGCAACCACTATCTGTTTTCTGTTTTGCAGGAATTCTTTTACCCATTTTCCTATCTTTCCCACAATATTATGCTTTCTCATTTTTTTCTCCAATATGTTATGGTCTACCTTGTCAAAGGCTTTTGCAAAATCTAGATAGATCACATCTGTGTCTTTTTCATATATCATATTATTGTATATGTTTTCATAGTGAGCTATCAGTTGGGTCTGTGTACTTTTTCCAGGTACGAAACCGTGTTGACCCATATTAAACAAATTATTTTTGACCAAATGGTTCATTATTTTCTTTTTTATTACCCTCTCATACACTTTCATAATATGTGATGTTAGACTAACAGGTCTATAATTGCTTGCCTCTAGTCTTGATCCACTTTTGAAGATAGGGGTTATATAAGCTAATTTATGTTTAACATATATCTCGCTCATATCTATACTCTGTCTTAGCAGTATTGCAAGTGGCTTCGCGATAGTGTTTGCAGTTTTTTTTAACAAAATCGCTGGAACTCCATCTGGTCCGGCTGCCGATCCATTTTTAATTTCGTTTATAGCCGTGACAATATCTGCTTCATTAATATCTATATCCGTTAGATATTCAACATTTTCTTCTCTCATTTCTGTTTCATTATTCTCATTCGCAATTCTTGGCGTGAACTCACTCTTATATTTTTCTGCTAATATGTTGCATATTTCCTTTTTTTCATTCGTTAGCCGTCCTTCAATTCTTAGAGGGCCTATTTCTATTCTCCTTTTATTCATCTTTTTTGCATAGGAGTAAAGTACTTTGGGGTTTCTTTTTATATTTTGAAGTGTCCTTTCTTCTAAGTCCCTTTTTTCATTTTCTTTC
>NC_090757.1:36383212-36395712 GCF_036898095.1 Palaemon carinicauda | reverse complement strand
AAAATCTTTTATTTTGAAATTGTCACTGTTCTTAAAATATTTTTTCCTTGTTTCCTTTCCTCACTGGGCTATTTTCCCTGTTGGAGCCCTTGGACTTATAGCATCCTGTTTTTCCAACTAGGGTTGTAGCTTACCAAGTAATAATAATAATAATAATAATAATAATAATAATTCATTATGTGCCTTGAAGGTGATGGATGGCAATTTAATACTTTGATGATTTGGGTTAACATTTGTTGAAGTCTGAGGTATTTTGCTCTTCTCTTCTTTTACTGCCTTTTTCTAGCCATGGTATGCCTTGGTGTCCTGAAATAGATTTAGAATTGATCTCTCCAAGGGGACAGAAAGCCCCATGAATTATGAAAAGTGTAGGGTAATTCCAAACGCTAAATTACTCTCTCTCTCTCTCTCTCTCTCTCTCTCTCTCTCTCTCTCTCTCTCTCTCTCTCTCTCTCTCTCTCTCTCTCTCTCTCTCTCTCTCTCTCTCTCTCTGTATATTTAAATGCAAAGGATGATTCGAATTATATAAGAAAAACTTGAACTTACAGCGTATAAAATGAACGAATGTGCCAGATATTCAAAAATTTTAATAGACTTGTATATAGTTAAGACAACATTGTTGATGATGTGATCATATTTACTTTAATCTTTTTTTTTCAGTGTTTAACTTTATATTCAGTAAAATGCACCCAGCAGAAATTTTCGCCTAGATCTGTTAAGGCACTATACGAAGACTAAAGAAAATGTAATGGGTCACAAGAAACACTATAGAATGCATTCCTGTAATCATAATGTTTATCAACAAATATTATTTCCATTCTGTACAAAGGCTATGGCACTACCTAAGACCAGAGAACAGTGGTTTTATTTTGGTGTGTCTTTCTCCTAGAAGAGCTGCTTACCATAGCTAAAGAGTCTCTTCTGCCTTTACCAAGGGCAAATTAGTCACTGAACAATTATAGTGTAGTAGTTAACTCCTTGAGCAAAGAAGTGTTTGGTAATCTCAGTATTGTCAGGTTTATGAGGTCAGAGGAGAATGTGGAAAGAAGAGGATCCAATAAAGTACTGTCTGGCCAGTCACGTACCCCATAACTCTCTAGCAGTAGTAACCCAACGGGTGGCTGGTGGCTTGCCCAACCCACTACTCTCAATAAACTATATGAAAAAGCATTACTGAAGTCAAAACGAACCCTACAAACTTCATGATCAGATTTTAGGAAAGTGAAAAACTTCAATCCTCTATCTCTGTTATCTCTGATCTCAACAATTACTGAAAGTGTTTAAATCTGGTATCATTTTGAAGTGTTTAGTCTCTAAAGGTCGATGTATTTATCACTTGGTCAATTTCTGTAAGTGTTGAGGCCTATAGTCATTTTTTTTTTTTTAATGAGGCGTATTTGCACCGACTCTCAGCGGTGCCCTTTTGGTTTGGAAAATTTTCCTGCTATCTGATTGGTTAGAATTATCTTGTCCAACCAGTCAGCGATCAGGAAACTTTACCGAGCTTAAAGGGCACCCATGCGAGTCGGTGCAAATCTGCTCTCTAAAAGAAATTGATTATAGTACATTATTTTAGCTTGAATTTCTGATGATTGCTAGTGTTGAATAACCTACATTATCGACTTTATTTTTGTTACTGTCTCTCTCGAAGGCTAATCATTTTATGTAACAGACTGTTAACGTCATGTTAAGTATTAATCTGTTGATAGAGACCAATTGTATAATATATATACTAATTCTTATCTTGAAAGCAGCACCCAAGTTTCTTACGTATTCTATTCATTGAATACTGTACTATTGAGTCTTCTACAGATTTAGTACAGATAGCTGCTACCATAGAAATGTATTAATGATCTGATCAAAACCAATTTTATGATATAGATAGACCAGTGTTCTTGTCTAAAAGCAGCACCCAAGTGTCTTTTGTATTTCTTTAAATGAATACTGTATTATTGAGATTTCTCTAGATTTTTCTAGATTTATTACAAATGAGTATAGATCGAGATATAAAGATTTAGGTTATACAATTTGTAAAGTTTATATGCAAACTAAAAACCTGCTTTATTCCAATTTATTGCACTTTACATTGTATAAAATGTGTAAAGTAAAACTTGCTTTTTACTAATTTCCATGCGTTATGTGATATGTTTTAAAAATGTGAATTCTCTTTAGATATGTAATGAAGTGTATTTTTGCAAGTCATCTCCATTGCTTAAATATTTTGACTTTTTTTTTTTTATATAATTCGACTACCACCTCGAGTCTGGTCACTACTATTTTTAAAGCTATTCAAGTCGTAAACCTAAATAAATCTAAATAAGAGCATTTCAGAAATTGATTTTCTGATTGGTAAAAACAAGACCAGAAATAATCTAACAGTAAGATTTGTCGAGGAAGGAATCTTGTGAGCTGTCTTGGAATTCAACGAAGCCTTGTGAATAATCATATACATATATATATATATATATATATATATATATATATATATATATCTATATATATATATATATAGATATATATATATGTATATATATATATATATATATATATATATATTTATATGCATATATATATATATATATATTTATATGTATATATATATATATATATATATATATATATATATATATATACATAAATATAATATAATATATATACACACATGTAAATATATATATATATATATATATATATATATATATATATGCGTGTGCGCGCGTGTGTGTGTATATATATATATATTTATATATATATATATATATATATATATATATATATATATATATATACATATGCATATACATGAATTAAAATTTACTTATGTACAGGTTAATAGTCATTGATAAATGATGTGTATTGTAAGCTCCGCACTTACTTTCCAGTTCCGAGACCATTACTAAAATTAGATGTGCTCATCGATTTGAAAACTTCAGATTACTCATTCAGTGCTCATCCAATATTAATTTCTTGCTGGCATTAATGTTTAAAGATTGATTGTTTTGGTCATAACGATGATTCTTCCCGATTTTTTTTTTTTTTTTTTTTTAGCTATATCTTATTTCCAACAGCGTTATAATATTAAATGTTTATCGAATTTAACGAAGCCTTGAGCTTCATGGCAAGAATGTTTTTCTTTTCTTTTTGTCTACCGCTTGTTGACCTTCTTAGGTTCTACACTGTTAAAAAAAACCGTAATTTCAATCGGAAATTCTCCGAAAAATATGTTGTCATCAACCGTATTTCAGTAAAATACAGGCGACCGTAATTCTACCATACTTTTTTATTATCTTTTACGGGTTGGTGACCATAATATCCCTTCTTTACGCTAACATAACCGTTTTTAAAACGGTAAAAAATCCTGTAATAAATGCCAGGAATTTACTGTAATTCTTATCATTAACACGACAATGTTGTCAGCATTGCAGTTTTAATCAGTGTTATCTTTTTTGTTGAGAAAATTTTATTTTCAACTTTTAGTTTTTTAAGTGTTTGTTGTATAGTATATTTTGATAATACCTGTTATTCTTACAGTTTATGTTTTGTGTTAAAAAATGAAAATGATGTCGATTTCCATTTTTTTTTTATATTTCATAAATAATGATTTTTGGCATTATGCTCGTTTTTATCTCCATATCATTAATCATGAAATCTCAAATTCATTATATTTTTTTTTTCATTTGCAGCATTATATAAACATCGAGCTCCATTCCATTTTAGTTTTTGGATTGCATATGCCTATAGGTCTTTCAGTCTGGTGGCTGTAAAATTTAAAATAGAATACAGTTAATTTATCCGAAAAAATGTAAACTGCGTAGGAGGAACCTTGGTATTTTTAGAGTATTTGTGAAATCGGTTATTTTCTTTTAATCCAGAAAAAGCTGTTATTTTCCCTTTATGACGTCATTATCTTAAATTAAGCCTTTGGTGTTTCATGAGATTAAATTCATATGTTTTAGTGATGGGAGGGAAATAAGGCTGATGTGTGAAGCTGAGGACCAGTGGGTGTAAGTGGGTGTTAGGAATAAATGTAAAAGAAAACAGTGCACAGTAAGAACAACAAGGTAGTAGGATGGCCAATGCACCAGCCACCCGTTGAGATACTACCGCTAGAGTTATTGGGTCCTTTTCACTGGCCAGACAGTACTACATTCTCCTGTTTCCTCATACGCTTATCAACAATGAACTTACCAAACGAGTCTTCTTCTCTCAAGAGGTTAACTACTTCGCTGTAATTGTTCATTGGCTACTTTCCTCTTAGTAAGGGTAGAAGAGACTCTTTAGCTTTGGTAAGCACCTCTTCTAGGAGAAGGACACTCTGAAATCAACCATTGTTCTCTAGTCTTGGGTAGTGCCATAGCCTCTGTACCTTTGTCTTCGACGGTTTTGGGTTAGAGATCTCTTGCTTGAGGGTAAATTCGGGCACACTATTCTATCTTGTTTCTTCCTCTTGTTATTTTCAAGTTTTTATAGTTTATGAAAGATTCATATTAATGTTATATTGTTCTTGAACTATTGTAGTTGTTCCCTATTTCCTTGCCGCATCACTTCATTTTCATCAGCGTTAATAAATTCCCTTACAATATATGTTAGTTTCAAGAGAGAACTATTTTGATTTTATTTCGTCTCATAACTAAACTAGACATATTTTCGATTCCCAGACGAGGGTTAGAACGGTAAGGATGCATTTTCTTCAATAATCCAAATTTGCCTCCCATGACGTGACCCCCTTCAAATGCAGACGCTATAACCAACCTAACTATGTGACATAAATTAACCTTTTGGATATCAACTATACAGAGAAGCAGTAAAAGCAAACACTACAGTTTACAAAGCCCTTTTGATTTTACCTACCTCGACACAGTCTGGTCGTGTGTCTCATTTTCATATTATTTTAAGAAAACAACACTGTTAAAAAATATGCATAAAAAAATGGTAAATGTCTGGCAACATTTATTCCAGGATTTCTACCATTTTAAAAACGGATATATTGACGTAAATGAGTGATATTACGGTCACCAACCCGTAAAAGATAATATCAAAGTAGGGTAAAATTATGGTCACCTGTATTTTACCGAGATACGTCTAAGAACAGTATTTTTTTTTTACGGAAAATTTCCTATTAGAATTATTTTTTTCTTTTTTAACCAGTGAAGGATTTTGGGATTTGATATAACTTATCGATTATGGTTAATTAATCTTTCAGTGATTCTTGTCGGAAGGAAACTTTCTCAAATAAAAAAAAAATTACATAAAATGAGTAAAATGTGGACATCAGAATTCTTGCGTAATGTTTTTAAAAATGTTCTTTGATACAAAGTGTGAGGCTTTAGGCTGCCTTAATTAAGAATGAAATTCTTATAAATTTATTCCTAGTTTACTGTTGCTAGATTTTTTTCTTTATCTTTTATGTAATTCGGTTTAGAGTATTAATTGGAAATAATCTTGGGAAATCGCTGACAACGATTATCTTATCCTTTGTAAATATACCACGCATGTCATTAGAATTTTTTGTCCTTGTGGTCTGTCTGTTTTAAGATATGCGAATGTATTCATCGTAATGTATTACCCTGCCCTTCAAGTTTTAATTTTCGTTTGCGCCCTTCTTTTTTATTGTTAGTCATAATTAGTATCACACACAAACACATTATATATATATATATATATATATATATATATATATATATATATATATATATATATATATATATATATATATATACACATCTACCTAGGTATATATATACACCACACAAACACACACATATATATACATATGCATATATGTTAATATATATATATATATATATGTGTGTGTGTGTGTGTGTATATACACACATCTACTTAGGTATATATATACACACAAACACACATATATATACATATGCATATATGTTAATATATATATATATATATATATGTGTGTGTGTAAATTCTTATGTATATACATATATACATATATACAGTATGTATATGCATATATATATATATATATATATATATATATATATATATATATATATATATATATATAGTTAAGAACGCTACTACACAGCGCCTTGAAACAAGTAGCTCCAAGTGATGCTTATAGATCCCATTCAGGGTAAGATTAACCCTAAATGGGAGTGGAACTTCATTCTTTGAAGCCAACTGCAATTACTATACTGCCTCTGTAGGATACCAAGACTGAAATGTATAACTTCCTTGCCACACGATGCGTTATAAAGCCCGCAAATGAATGAGGACATTGAGTTTACTTCCTTACATTCCTTGCCATTGTTGCTAGACTAGAAGAAAGAAAATTGATACATTGTCTTTGTGTTTTTATTATGTGTGCATGTAGTATATGGGAAGTAATCTATGACTGTGAGTGTGCTTGAATAGAGAAAGTGGTATATTAGGATGCCTATGGAATCCTATATGAATTGAAAGCGTACAAAAGACGAAGAGGAACTAAGAAAGGTTATATCTGGATTAAACAAAAGTCACATTACTGATATGTCAGGATACTGTAGGAATCTTTGAACCAGTACCAAAGGATTAGTTGGAAATTTGTTCTTGGAATGGTGTGCTACAGGAAAGAATACAGTTTTAGTGTTGCATGGACGAGATTAATGATGCAAGATGTTTTCAGAGAATGTTTGTATTTTAGATTTTTTTTAAAGGGAAAGAAAGTTTGGTCGAGGTGGCTCGAGTACAAAGTTAAATGATGAGAAAGAGATGGTTTGAAGTTCTTGTCATAGTGCGTCAAATACATAAGTCTTAGATATTTTGTGGAACTTTTCGAAAACGGCCTGAATTAAAGATGAATTTAGATATTCTACAACGTTTCGAAAACGGCCTGAATCAAGGATGAATTTAGATATTTTACAATGCTTTGAAAACCACCTAAATCAAGGGTGAATTTAGATATTTTACAACGTTTCGAAAACGGCCTGAATTAAGGATGAATTTAGATATTTTACATCGTTTTGAAAACCGCCTGAATCAAGGATGAATTTAGATATTTTACATTATTTTGAAAACTGCTTGAATCAAGAATGAATATGAATATTTTACAACGTTTCGAAAACGGCCTGAATCGAGGATGAATTTAGATATTTTACAACGTTTCAAAAACCGCCTGAATCAAGGATGAATTTAGATATTTTACATCGTTTTGAAAACCGCCTACATCAAGGATGAATTTGAATATTTTACAACGTTTCGGAAACCACCTGAATCAAGGATGAATTTAGATATTTTACATCGTTTTGAAAACCGCCTACATCAAGGATGAATTTGAATATTTTACAACGTTTCAAAAACCGCCTGAATCAAGGATGAATTTAGATATTTTACATCGTTTTAAAAAACGCCTAAATCAAGGATGAATTTAGATATTTTACGTTTCGAAAACCGCCTAAATCAGGGATGAATTTAAATATTTTACAACGTTTCGGAAACCGCCTGAATCAGGGATGAATTTAAATATTTTACAACGTTTCGGAAACCGCCTGAATCAGGAATGAATTCAAATATTTTACAACGTTTCGGAAACCGCCTGAATCAAGGATGAATTTAGATATTTGACAACGTTTTAAAAACAGCTTGAGTCAAGGATGAATTTAAATATTTTACAACGTTTCGAAAAACAGCCTGAATCAAGGATGAATTTAGATATTTTACATCGTTTTAAAAACTGCCAGAATCAAGGATGAATTTAGATGTTTCACAACGTTTCGAAAACCGCGGGAATCAAGGATGAATCACACCTGAAAACATTTTAGATGGTTGGTTAGTTTTAAAAAAAAATATGCAACGTAACAGCTTACATATGAATATTACCCTTAATAAAATTCTCTTTGTTTCGTTGTCACAAAAATGAAAGGACTAGTTACATTAATTGGAGTCATTAATATGTAGCCATGAGTATAATTGATGTTTTATTAGTTCTCCATAACATTAAATCGAGCTTAGTCCATAAGAATACTGTAGATATTGTTGGCTATCATCGGCGATACAGATATGTTGAGGCTGATGAAGTGAATGGAATTTCATTGTCAGGCTCAAGATTCCTTGTTCCAGCAGCATGTTACTGTTGGAGAAGGTTCATGGAATGGTCGAATAACAGGAATATTCAGGAATTAAATAATTGTTACACATGGGGAGAGTACTATTTCATGGGAATAGCTGATGCAGGATAGAATATGAAAACCTGTATAAGAGACTCTTTAGCTATGGTTAGCAGCTCTTCTCAGAGGACTCTCCAAAATATGAAAACCTTTAGAAGAGACTCTTTAGCTGTGGTTAGCAGCTCTTCTCAGAGGACTCTCCAAAATATGAAAACCTTTAGAAGAGACTCTTTAGCTGTGGTCAGCAGCTCTTCTAAGAGGACACTCCAAAATATGAAAACCTCTAGAAGAGACTCTTTAGCTGTGGTCAGCAGCTCTCCTAAGAGGACACTCCAAAATATGAAAACCTCTAGAAGAGACTCTTTAGCTGTGGTCAGCAGCTCTCCTAAGAGGACACTCCAAAATATGAAAACCTCTAGAAGAGACTCTTTAGCTGTGGTCAGCAGCTCTCCTAAGAGGACACTCCAAAATATGAAAACCTCTAGAAGAGACTCTTTAGCTGTGGTCAGCAGCTCTCCTAAGAGGACACTCCAAAATATGAAAACCTCTAGAAGAGACTCTAGCTGTGGTCAGCAGCTCTCCTAAGAGGACACTCCAAAATATGAAAACCTCTAGAAGAGACTCTTTAGCTGTGGTCAGCAGCTCTCCTAAGAGGACACTCCAAAATATGAAAACCTCTAGAAGAGACTCTTTAGCTGTGGTCAGCAGCTCTTCTAAGAGGACACTCCAAAATATGAAAACCTTTAGAAGAGACTCTTTAGCTATGGTCAGCAGCTCTTCTAAAAGGACACTCCAAAATCAAACCATTTATTCTCTAGTCTTGTGTGGTCCTATAGCCACTGTATCATGGTCTTCCACTATCTTGGGTTAGAGTTCTCTTGCTTGAGGGTACACTCGGGCACGCTGTTCTGTTTTGTTTCTCTTCCTCTTGTTTTTTTTTTTAAGGTTTTTATAGTTTATATAGGAACTATTTATTTTAATGTTACTGTTCGTAAAATATTTTATTTTTCCTTGTTTCCTTTCTTCACTGGGCTATTTTTCCTGTTGGAGCCCCTGAGCCTATAACATCATTTTTTTCCAACTAGGGTTGTAGCTTAGCAAGTAATAATGATAATAATAATAATAATAATAATAATAATAATAATAATAATAATAATAATAATAATAATAGATAATTAATAACAATAACAACAATAATAAAAGACACAAGGGAAGAATAGGGAAGAACATCATAGATTAAGAAAAAAGAAACGACTCTGAAAGTTTGTGTTAAGTATTGAAGACTTATAGGAATATATTTGGAAAATTTTAATACAGTAAAGAAAACGGAATTAACCTCTAAAAAAAAAAAGTTAAAAAATAAGTTCACGCCAGTTTATTTCCACCTGTTGATTCTTGGACTGACAACTTACAGTACTAGTAATCTAATTCCTTATTTCAGAGCGTTTGCAAGCTAGTATGAGATTTCTAACGATCATTTTGTATTTCTGTGGTTTTATTAATTACATTTATGCAGCATACTACTTATATTGTTATTCATACTTATTTTGTGATACACGTTATTTGTTATGTATTTTGTAATATTCAGAATATCGCCTTCCTTTGAGTTTAATATGTTCCCGATAGACAAGAGTAAGGCTGTTTGAAATGGATTATGTAATTTTGCAAATGTAATTTGCAGAATATGTGCTGAGTATTTTAAATCATATATTCTAGATACTTGGGAGTATAAGCATAGCTGGTGAGAAATCTAGTATTTTCTTAGTCATGGAGGGGATAGTTTTACTAGTTATTATTATCATTATTATTATTATTACTAGCTAAGCTACAACCGTAGTTGGAAAAGCAAATTGCTATAAGCCTAAGGGCCCCAATAGGGAAAACTAGCCCAGTGAGGAATGGAAATAATGAAATAAACGGTATAAGTAATGAAGAATTAACATAAAACATCGAGTCGTTGAGAATTATCCGGTTTTATCTTCATTCAATGAGTTACTTTTTCTGGGTGCACATGTTTAAATAAAATAAAATCCTCTTATAAGTCCTATAGTCCAAACATTGTCCTAGACCCAGATCCTATTTAAATGTTTCAAGTAACGTAAAAAAAATGTACAAGTTCTATGCATATGTTCGTTCAAGCTATAACACTAATTTACCTTTGCTTTTTATTCATAAATGCATGGGAAAATTTTCTGTTTCAGAATTATCCTTTTTCGAACGTTGATGTGTACAACACTGCATACTCATTCAACATTTGGCGACAGACATCATTAATAATGGTCTAATATATACTAGGAGAGGACAAACACACGATAGGTTAGCGACATCAATGTATCCTTGTCTTTACTAATGGAGAAAATTTGCATTGGAATTTCGTCAATACTCCAAGCCTCCTCTTCTGTCATTGCGCCGAATGAACTATATTTGACTCCAATGAGTCATATAATATATAAAAATCATTTACATAACCTATCTAAAGATAATGCGCACATTGTTCAGTGGAATATTTTGATTGCAGAGGATGAAAGAGAGGCACAGGTTTTTTGTTCAAGAGGTAAGTTATTAATCTCAATATGAGACATTGTACATCATGGTGATGAGATTTTAATTGACTCTTACTAGTTAGTAACATCTCTCAATGAAGGGAAAATATTCCAAAACAATTGAATAAGGCGTGAAAAAAATAGACCTTGAGAATTATATTATCATAACGCAACTGAATTATTATTATTATTATTAGTTGCTAAGCTACAACCCTAGTTGGAATTGCAGGATGCTATAAGCCCAGGGGCCCCAACAGGGAAAATAGCCCAGTGAGGAAAGGAAAAGTAAAATGTCTTAAAAACAATGACAATATCAAAATAAATATTGCCTATATAAACTATGAAAACTTTAACAAAACAAGAGGAAGAGGAATTAGATAGAATAGTGTGCCTGAGTGTACCCTCAAGCAAGAGAACTCTAACCCAAGACAGTCGAAGACCATGTTCTTAGATTAATGTGTGGAAGATTACAAAGTGAGATATGATGAAGAGATCGGTGGGTAAGTAGCAGTATGGATTTATGTGAGTTAATTATTAGTTATAATGTTATGATATATTAACATGATTGATTAAGATTAAAAGGATACGATTGGCGTACATGTAACGAATGAAGATCGGGATAGAATTGTATTATTGGATATAGGGAAGTGATTTGAAAAGGGAGGAGGAGGAATGTTAAGGAAGGTATTTTGATAAGAGCAGTCAGAAGTATGATGACAGCATAGCTTGTGCGAGAAT
This sequence comes from Palaemon carinicauda, assembly GCF_036898095.1. NCBI lineage: Eukaryota > Metazoa > Arthropoda > Malacostraca > Decapoda > Palaemonidae > Palaemon > Palaemon carinicauda. The sequence goes on along the minus strand of NC_090757.1, from coordinate 36,384,320 downwards.
ATGTAGACAGAAAAGTAACTGGTTGGATACAGAGCGCGCGCTAGTTTTTTGTTTTTTTTACACTAAGAATCAAACTAGAACCGAAAATACTTATAACCTTCATATATATATATATATATATATACATATATATATATATATATATATATATATATATATATATATATATATATATGTATATATATACACATATATATATGCATATATATGCATATATATATATATATATATATATCTATATATATATGTACATATATATATATATATATATATATATATATATGTATATATATATAGATATATATATATATATATATATATATATATATATATATATATATGTGTGTGTGTGTGTGTCTATATATGCTTATGTATATATATATATATATATATATATATATATATATATATATATATATATATATATAGATAGATATAGATAGATAGATAGATGTGTGTGTGTGTCTGTGCATATATGTATATATATATGTATATATATTTATATATATGTATATATACATACATACATACCCACATATACACACTCACCAAATTTCCCGATTTCCCGAACCCTCTTGTTCTATCCCATTCCTTTTTACCATCACGGAAGATCCCCTTCTCAAGTGAAGTATAAAACCTCTTTTGAAATAATGACATAAAAGAGCTACATTTTTTTCAGATTAAAGAACGTTTTTATCGCAATTGAATAATCATACGTGATTGATAAATGCGTGATTTAAATCTTAGATTACTTCTAATTTTTCTTCTTATCTGTCCTACAATATTATGAAGATTTTTTTTCTAAGAATCTAGTAAAAGAAAATAGTAATTTAAAATGACACCAGGATACAAATATTATGAGTTTCATAAAGGTGTTGTCGAAAAATACAGTAATAACATAAAAAAAAAAAAAAAATTTCTCTGTAGAAAATATTCAAGTGTATTTGTTTTTAATGAATTTGAAATTTAAATTGGCCAGCGTAATTTCATAGAAATTCAATTATGTATTCAAAGACATTGAGCTGCAGTAAAACCTACGGGTTTTGATTGCCCGATCTCGCACCGGCCGCCATTACATGGTTATCCCATCTACGATTATAATGAGTTT
>NC_090757.1:36365712-36378212 GCF_036898095.1 Palaemon carinicauda | reverse complement strand
CTGGGTTTCGGGTCTTGCTCAAACTCTCTAGTTTCTTTGGTCGCTGCCTCCACACCATCCTTGTGAGCTAAGGATGGGGTGTTTGGGGGAGCCTATAGGTCTATCTGTTGAGTCATTAGCACCCATTGCCTGGCCCGCCTTGGTCCTACCTTGCGTGAAGAGGGGGCTTGGGCGCTGATCACATGTATATATGGTCAGTCTCTTGGGCAGTGTCCTGCCTAATAGGGCAATGCCATTGTCCCTTGCCTCTGCCATTCATGAGCGGCCTTTAAACCTTAAATATAAAACACGCAGTATATTGTTATTGATGTGAGGTGAGCTAAATCTTTTACCCCCCCCCCCCCCAAAAAAAAAAAAAAAAGTTAAAAAAAAAGTAGAAATAAACAATAAAACGATTAAAAGCAAATAAATTGGTCGATTCGAGGTTGATTGATTGATGGTTTTTGTTCTTTTGTTCACTTTGTTCACATCAGATTCATGAAGTGAGGATACACTCGGGCACACTATTCAATGTTCTTTCTCTTCCTCTTATTTTGTTAAAGTTTTCATAGTTTATAAATGAAATATTTATTTTAATGCTGCTACTGTTCTTAAAATATTTTATTTTAATTGTTAATTCTCTTATTTCCTTGTTTCCTCTCCTCACTGGGCTATTTTCCTTGTTAGAGCCTTTGGGCTTATAGCATCCTGCTTTTCCAACTAGGGTTGTAGCTTAGCAAGTAATAATAATAATTATAATAATAATAATATTGATTATAAACAGAGAGAGAGAGAGAGAGAGAGAGAGAGAGAGAGAGAGATTCTTATTTTTCAGCTCTAAGTTATAACAATATTGATAGTAAAGAGAGAGAGAGAGAGAGAGAGAGAGAGGGAGAGAGAGAGGAGAGAGAGAGAGAGAGAGAGAGAGAGAGAGAGAGAGAGAGAGAGAGAGAGAGAGAGAGAGAGATATATTACTATCTTTCAGTTCGACGTCATAACCTATAGGTTTACAGCCTTTTATAACCCCCTTCCCTACCTACTTTCTCATTCCTCTCCCCCTGCCAGGTTCCTCCCCCCTTCCTGGTCAACCTCCCCCTTCCTGGTCCCTCCCCATTCCAGGCCCCCTCCCCCTCACAACCCGGCAACAGGGCTTATTGAATATGCTGGAAAGCAAATTCAGTGAGCGCTATCTCTGCAAAGCAGGTTCATACCAAATGGAATGACAAAAATTTCCCTTTGGGGTGTAATTAAATTGACAGCTATTACCGGGGCCTTGTAAAGAGGTTGAGAGAGAGAGAGAGAGAGAGAGAGAGAGAGAGTCGGTGGTAACTGGTTTTAGAAAGTCCTTTCCTTACATTGTCGAGTAGTAATTTTGAAATTTGAGAGAGAGAGAGAGAGAGAGAGAGAGAGAGAGAGAGAGAGAGAGAGAGAGAGAGAGGTGATAACTGGTTTTAGAAAGTCATTTCCTTGCATAGTGTAATTGTATTTTTCGAAGTAATAAGATTTTGATCGAAAGCCAATTTTATTCATAATATAGCTTATTTGTGATTTTTTATTTTTTGCATCATACAAATAGAAAGAAAGTAAGTTTCTGTTAATCTTCTTCCATTAGTAGAAAAGCAATTTATCTAAACATTACAATCCTAATTTCTATCCAACTCAAATCTGACTTATTAACTAAACATTACAATCCTAATTTCTATCCAACTCAAATCTGACTTATTAAGTAAACATTACAATCCTAATTTCTATCCAACTCAAATCTGACTTATTAACTAAACATTACAATCCTAATTTCTATCCAACTCATCTGACTTATTAACTAAACATTACAATCCTAATTTCTATCCAACTCGAGCAAGAGGGAGGGGCACACACTATGATACTTATCTCACGTTGTTATTATTATAACTTGCTAAGCTACAACCCTAGTTGGAAAAGCAAAATGCTATAAGTGCAGGGGCCCCAACAAGGAAAATAGCCCAGTGAGGAAAGGATATAAGGAAAAATAAAACATTTTAAGAACAGCAACAACATTAAAATAAATATTTCCTATATAAACTATTAAAACTTTAACAAAGCAAAGAGAAATTAGATAGAATAGTGTGCCCGATTGTACCCTCAAGCCAGAGAACTGTAACCCAAGACAGTGGAAGACCATGGTACAGAGGCTACGGCACTACCCAAGACTAGAGAACAATGGTTTGATTTTGAAGTGTCCTCCTAGAAGAGCTGCTTACAAGCTCTAAGGGAACAGTTACTGTTATGATCGCAACCTATTGGACCTAGTGGTCTCGTTTAGGCGTAATGTTCGCCCAGCGGCGACGAGGGTACCGCCCGTCTCACCATCCTTGTGATGTAAGGATTAGGGGGGGGAGGAGTTTATAGATCTACTTGTTGAGTTATCAGCAGCCATTGCCTGGCCCTCCCTGGTCCTAGCATGAATGGAGAGGGGCTTGGGCGCTGATTATATGACGGAGAGTAGCCATACCCTGGAGTTACGAGAAAGTGTGTATACCTATCTAAACATTTAGCCGTCGATTTTGACGGGTCCCGTACACTAGTGCACAAAATAAGTATTAAGTAGATTTTCCCTAAAAAATTTCCTGTTATGGTCAGTCAATAGGGCATTCACCTGCTATGTCATTGTAACTATCCCTTGCCTCTGCCATTATTATTATTATTATTACTAGCCAAGCTACAACCCTAGTTGGAAAAGTAAGATGCTATAAGCTCAAGGGCTCCAAATGGGAAAAATAGCCCAGTGAGGAAAGGAAATAAGGAAATAAGTAAATGATGAGAATAAATTAACAGTATATCATTCTAAAAACAGTAACAGCGTCAAAACAGATGTCATATGTCCTATATAAACAGATATGTCCTATATAAACTGTTAATGAGCGACCTTTAAACCTTAAACCAGAGACAATAACTTAAGTATGTACTGTATATTTGCTGACTCCATGGGGGTCAGGTGCTTCCACTATTATCAAAGGCGAGACTGGAGATAATCGTTACAGATGGGGCTAAGCCACGAACCCTCAATGCCCATGTGGGGCAACACTACAAACAATAGAATATCCTACAAGGATGCCCACTAGGTCCTTATTGCTCAGATCAAGTCCTTAGAGAGGGAAGCGATAATGTCCTCCTGTGGGTTCGACATTATTATTATTATTATTACTATTATTATTGTTATTATTATTATTATTGTTGTTGTTGTTGATGTTACTTTCTAAGCTACAACCCTAGTTACAAAAGCAGGATGCTATAAGCCTAGTGGCTCCAATAGGGAAGGTAGCCCAGTGAGGAAAGGAAATAAGAAAAAATTAAATATTTTAAGAACAGCAACAACATTAAAATAAACGTCTCCTTTATAAACTATAAAAACTTTAACAAAAATCAAGAGATAGAGAAATAAGATAGAATAGTGTGCCGAGTGTACCCTCAAGCAAGAAAACTCTAATCCAAGACAGTGGAAGACCCTGGTATAGAGGCTATGGCACTACCCAAGACTTACTCAGATCAAGACGTTTAAGTCTAGAAATAGAAGGAATCAAAATATTAGCATTGCAGATAGTGCCATATTCAAACAAATAGTTTGGATATATTCACTCCTGACTCAAGTCAATTATTTTACTGCCCTTACACCAGTTTAAAGGTTTAAATGTTGCTCGTGAATGGCAGAGGCAAGGGACAGTGACATTGCCCTATCAAGCAGGACAATGCCCTAGAGCAGTGGTTCTTAACCTGGGGGTCGTTTGGAATTTCTTAAGGGGTCACAAAGGGTTCTGGAGAATAATTTATTTTTCATATACATTATACACGTATTTGAAATAGCCAGTAGGGCTTTTACCAGTTTGATGAGTACAACACTGGTCACAAGTTGGGTGGTCTGCTGCACATTAACCATAGCCAGTGTTACCAAAATAGCGTTAAATTCCCATTATAGCTCAATCGGATACTCCTCCAAGTCACGTGATACTGAGTGAATGAGAAGTAGGTGCTAGGTTTTGTATGGTGTTGAATAGTTCTTTGGAATTGATAATTTTATGGCATTTGTAGAGGCTATGTAAGTGGAATTTTTCAAGGTTTTTGTTCTGTGGTGTTTCCAATAAAATTGTATAGGAGTAAACCATGGTCTTCCTGTAATTTTTTTTACTTGACCCTTTGACAAGGTTCATTATTTCCAAATCTATTATAGGGGGTCATAATAATACTCTGATTAGTCCCGGGGGGTCATGGGATGAAAAAGGTTAAGAACCACTGAGAGACTGACCATATTACGTATGATAAGCGCCCAAGTACCCCTCTCCACCCAAACTAGGACCAAGAGCCCAAGTACCCCTCTCCACCCAAGCTAGGACCAAGGAGGGCCAGACAATAGCTGCTGAAGACTCAGCAGATAGACCTAGAGGCTCCCCAAACCCCCATCCTTAGCTCACAAGGAGGATGAAGTTGTAGCGATCAAAGAAACTAATAAGTTTCAGCTGGACGCGAACCCGAGTCTGGCGTTCACCAGTCAGTCACGTTACCACATCGGCCACTGCAGAACACCAACTGTCATAAAAGTCAGCTATATAGAATGGATTTTCAAATTACATCTTATTTATTTATCAGTACAGAATGTCAGTTTACATTTTATTGTTATCAATAAGATATATAATAAACATAATTCTTTGTTAGGAACAAATGCCAGTGGAAGGGAATCATGATACCCTTAAACACACTCTCTCTCTCTCTCTCTCTCTCTCTCTCTCTCTCTCTCTCTCTCTCTCTCTCTCTCTCTCTCTCTCTCTCTCTGATATTTTGCGTGAAATAATAGATGTTATCTCCACAGGATTGTGTGCATTGACGTTAGCGTTACCCGGGTAATATAACTAGATTTGAATGTTATTGTTGGATGAAATATTGTTTTACTATAAGGGTTGTTTTTACAGATAAAAGCACGAAGAGTGAAAAAAATCTTTTGTTAATTGATCAGGATATGAACGATGATATATATATATATATATATATATATATATATATATATATATATATATATATATGTGTGTGTGTATATATACATATATACATATATATATATATACATACATATATATGTATGTATGTATATATATGCATCTTTAGATATATATATATATATATATATATATATATATATATATATATATATGTGTGTGTGTGTACATATATATACATATATATACATATATGTGTATATAGACATATATAGACATATATATATATATATATATATATATATATGTATATATATATATATATATATATATGTATATATAGACATTTATATATAGACATATAGATATATATATATATATATATATATATATATATATATATATATATATATATATATATGTGTCCATATATATAGACATTATATATATATATATATATATATATATATATATATAAATATATATATATATATATATATATATATATATATATATATATATACTCAGGAAAGGAAAAGTTAAAATACTTGACTCTCTTGAGTTAGTGACCTACTTTTGTCTAAGTGGTGACATATATGGACTCACAAAAATGATAAATATACTTAGATATATTTATACTGGAAAATTCAGTTCCCAAACTTTAATTTTCTTGATTAATCCAGATATGTCGAATGATAGAAAAGAGGACGATATAGTATTACATGAAAACACGCAATGGCTTAAACTTAAGTGATGACCTTGGCTACATGAAAAAAGATTCGAGAATTTCTTGGGTAAAGTCATTAATGTTGATTATTCTCCAATTGTCGTATTTTGGAACTTAATCTTAGCCAGTGGGCAACCAAAGTATTATTAACAGATTCCTTAGAGACAGCCGTCTTGTGCTATTTTATTCTGCCAGTAATGCCTTTAGATGTTTGGCGGACTTGAAACAAGTTACATTATGAACAAGGAATGCTATATATTACATGATTTACATTTTCATAGCTATTCTTGATCAACGTGTATTTCAATGGTGAACTATATTTAAAACACTACCTTTCATTTATTTTTCTCAAATGGGGCATGACATCTAAAAACATTCATGAAACTGTAAACAAATTATGTTAATCATTGCTTCCTTTTCTTTAGCTGGACATATAAAAAAAAAAGATATTGGCTCTATTTGTACAGTTTTTTTGAAATATGTATTTGAGATAACTGAGACTAATAGCAATGTCTTCAATATGGCAAACTTCTATTCTATGTACATAGAAAGTCAGTTCCACATATCATAGGGCCACAATTCCATTTCTCCACCTTTCCCCCTCTCTTCTACGTAGAGCCAGTTCTACATATCAAAGGGCCACAATTCCATTTCCCCACCTTTCCACCTCTCTTCTACGTAGAGCCAGTTCCACATATCAAAGAGCCACATTTCCATTTCCCCACCTTTCCACCTTTCCTCCACGTAGAGCCAGTTCCACATATCAAAGAGCCACATTTCCATTTCCCCACCTTTCCACCTTTCTTCCACGTAGAGCCAGTTCCACATATCAAAGGGCCACAATTCCCTTTCCCCACCTTTCCACCTCTCTTCTACGTAGAGCCAGTTCCACATATCAAAGGGCCACACTTCCATTTCCCCACCTTTCCACCTTTCTTCCACATAGAGCCAGTATCACATATCAAAGGGCCACAATTCCATTTCCCCTCCTTTCCACCTTTCTTCTACGTAGAGTCAGTTCCACATATCAAAGGGCCACAATTCAATTTCCCCACCTTTCCACCTCTCTTCTACGTAGAGTCAGTTCCACATATCAAAGAGCCACATTTCCATTTCCCCACCTTTCCACCTTTCTTCCACGTAGAGCCAGTTCCACATATCAAATGGCCACATTTCCATTTCCCCACCTTTCCACCTTTCTTCCACGTAGAGCCAGTTCCACATATCAAAGGGCCACATTTCCATTTCCCCACCTTTCCACCTCTCTTCTGCGTAGAGCCAGTTCCACATATCAAAGGGCCACAATTCCATTTCCCCACCTTTCCACCTCTCTTCTACGTAGAGTCAGTTCCACATATCAAAGGGGCACAATTCAATTTCCCCACCTTTCCGCCCTCTTCTACGTAGAGCCAGTTCCACATATCAAAGGGCCACGATTCAATTTCCCCACCTTTCCACCTCTCTTCTACGTAGAGTTAGTTCCACATATCAAAGAGCCACAATTCCATTTCCCCACCTTTCCACCTCTCTTCTACGTAGAGTCAGTTCCACATATCAAAGGGCAACGATTCAATTTCCCCACCTTTCCACCTCTCTTCTACGTAGAGTTAGTTCCACATATCAAAGAGCCACAATTCCATTTCCCCACCTTTCCACCTCTCTTCTACGTAGAGTTAGTTCCACATATCAAAGAGCCACAATTCCATTTCCCCACCTTTCCACCTCTCTTCTACGTAGAGTTAGTTCCACATATCAAAGGGCAACGATTCAATTTCCCCACCTTTCCACCTCTCTTCTACGTAGAGTCAGTTCCACATATCAAAGGGCCACGATTCAATTTCCCCACCTTTCCACCTCTCTTCTACGTAGAGTTAGTTCCACATATCAAAGAGCCACAATTCCATTTCCCCACCTTTCCACCTCTCTTCTACGTAGAGTTAGTTCCACATATCAAAGGGCAACGATTCAATTTCCCCACCTTTCCACCTCTCTTCTACGTAGAGTTAGTTCCACATATCAAAGAGCCACAATTCCATTTCCCCACCTTTCCACCTCTCTTCTACGTAGAGTTAGTTCCACATATCAAAGAGCCACAATTCCATTTCCCCACCTTTCCACCTCTCTTCTACGTAGAGTCAGTTCCACATATCAAAGGGCCACGATTCAATTTCCCAACCTTTCCACCTCTCTTCTACGTAGAGCCAGTTCCACATATCAAAGGGCCACATTTCCATTTCCCCACCTTTCCACCTTTCTTCCACGTAGAGCCAGTTCCACATATCAAAGGGCCACATTTCCATTTCCCCACCTTTCCACCTCTCTTCTACGTAGAGTCAGTTCCACATATCAAAGGGCCACAATTCAATTTCCCCACCTTTCTACCTCTCTTCTACGTAGAGTCAGTTCCACATATCAAAGGGCCACAATTCCATTTCCCCACCTTTCCACCTCTCTTCTACGTAGAGTCAGTTCCACATATCAAAGGGCCACATTTCCATTTCCCCACCTTTCCACCTCTCTTCTACGTAGAGTCAGTTCCACATATCAAAGGGCCACAATTCAATTTCCCCACCTTTCCACCTCTCTTCTACGTAGAGTCAGTTCCACATATCAAAGGGCCACAATTCAATTTCCCCACCTTTCCACCTTTCCACCTCTCCAACGTAGAGTCAGTTCCACATATCAAAGGGCCACAATTCAATTTCCCCACCTTTCCACCTCTCTTCTACGTAGAGTCAGTTCCACATATCAAAGAGCCACATTTCCATTTCCCCACCTTTCCACCTTTCTTCCACGTAGAGCCAGTTCCACATATCAAATGGCCACATTTCCATTTCCCCACCTTTCCACCTTTCTTCCACGTAGAGCCAGTTCCATATATCAAAGGGCCACAATTCCATTTCCCCACCTTTCCACCTTTCTTCCACGTAGAGCCAGTATCACATATCAAAGGGCCACAATTCCATTTCCCCACCTTTCCACCTTTCTTCCACGTAGAGCCAGTTCCACATATCAAAGGGCCACAATTCCATTTCCCCACCTTTCCACCTCTCTTCTACGTAGAGTCAGTTCCACATATCAAAGGGCCACATTTCCATTTCCCCACCTTTCCACCTCTCTTCTACGTAGAGTCAGTTCCACATATCAAAGGGCCACAATTCCATTTCCCCACCTTTCCACCTCTCTTCTACGTAGAGTCAGTTCCACATATCAAAGGGCCACAATTCCATTTCCCCACCTTTCCACCTCTCTTCTACGTAAAGTCAGTTCCACATATCAAAGGGCCACAATTCAATTTCCCCACCTTTCCGCCCTCTTCTACGTAGAGCCAGTTCCACATATCAAAGGGCCACGATTCAATTTCCCCACCTTTCCACCTCTCTTCTACGTAGAGCTAGTTCCACATATCAAAGAGCCACATTTCCATTTCCCCACCTTTCCACCTCTCTTCTACGTAGAGAAAGCTCCACATATCAAAGGGCCACATTTCCATTTCCCCACCTTTCCACCTTTCCTCCACGTAGAGCCAGTTCCACATATCAAAGAGCCACATTTCCATTTCCCCACCTTTCCACCTTTCTTCCACGTAGAGCCAGTTCCACATATCAAAGGGCCACATTTCCATTTCCCCACCTTTCCACCTTTCTTCCACGTAGAGCCAGTTCCACATATCAAAGGGCCTAAATTCCATTTCCCCACCTTTCCACCTCTCTTCTACGTAGAGTCAGTTCCACATATCAAAGAGCCACATTTCCATTTCCCCACCTTTCCACCTCTCTTCTACGTAGAGTCAGTTCCACATATCAAAGGGCCACAATTCCATTTCCCCACCTTTCCACCTCTCTTCTACGTAGAGTCAGTTCCACATATCAAAGGGCCACATTTCCATTTCCCCACCTTTCCACCTCTCTTCTACGTAGAGCCAGTTCCACATATCAAAGGGCCACAATTCAATCTCCCCACCTTTCCACCTCTCTTCTATGTAGAGTCAGTTCCACACATCAAAGAGCCACATTTCCATTTCCCCACCTTTCCACCTTTCTTCCACTTAGAGCCAGTTCCACATATCAAAGGGCCACAATTCCATTTCCCCACCTTTCCACCTCTCTTCTACGTAGAGCCAGTTCCCCATATCAAAGGGCCACATTTCCATTTCCCCACCTTTCCACCTTTCTTCCACTTAGAGCCAGTTCCACATATCAAAGGGCCACAATTCCATTTCCCCACCTTTCCACCTCTCTTCTACGTAGAGCCAGTTCCCCATATCAAAGGGCCACAGTTCAATTTCCCCACCTTTCCACCTCTCTTCTACGTAGAGTCAGTTCCACATATCAAAGGGCCACAATTCCATTTCCCCACCTTTCCACCTCTCTTCTACGTAGAGTCAGTTCCACATATCAAAGGGCCACATTTCCATTTCCCCACCTTTCCACCTCTCTTCTACGTAGAGTCAGTTCCACATATCAAAGGGCCACAATTCAATTTCCCCACCTTTCCACCTCTCTTCTACGTAGAGTCAGTTCCACATATCAAAGGGCCACAATTCCATTTCCCCACCTTTCCACCTCTCTTCTACGTAGAGCCAGTTCCCCATATCAAAGGGCCACAGTTCAATTTCCCCACCTTTCCACCTCTCTTCTACGTAGAGTCAGTTCCACATATCAAAGAGCCACATTTCCATTTCCCCACCTTTCCACCTTTCTTCCACGTAGAGCCAGTTCCACATATCAAAGGGCCTAAATTCCATTTCCCCACCTTTCCACCTCTCTTCTACGTAGAGTCAGTTCCACATATCAAAGAGCCACATTTCCATTTCCCCACCTTTCCACCTCTCTTCTACGTAGAGTCAGTTCCACATATCAAAGGGCCACAATTCCATTTCCCCACCTTTCCACCTCTCTTCTACGTAGAGTCAGTTCCACATATCAAAGGGCCACATTTCCATTTCCCCACCTTTCCACCTCTCTTCTACGTAGAGCCAGTTCCACATATCAAAGGGCCACATTTCCATTTCCCCACCTTTCCACCTTTCTTCCACGTAGAGCCAGTTCCACATATCAAAGAGCCACATTTCCATTTCCCCACCTTTCCACCTTTCTTCCACGTAGAGCCAGTTCCACATATCAAAGGGCCACATTTCCATTTCCCCACCTTTCCACCTTTCTTCCACTTAGAGCCAGTTCCACATATCAAAGGGCCACAATTCAATTTCCCCACCTTTCCACCTCTCTTCTACGTAGAGCCAGTTCCCCATATCAAAGGGCCACAATTCAATCTCCCCACCTTTCCACCTCTCTTCTATGTAGAGTCAGTTCCACACATCAAAGAGCCACATTTCCATTTCCCCACCTTTCCACCTTTCTTCCACGTAGAGCCAGTTCCACTTATCAAAGGGCCACATTTCCATTTCCCCACCTTTCCACCACGTAGAGCCAGTTCCACATATCAAAGGGCCACAATTCCATTTCCCCACCTTTCCACCTTTCTTCCACATAGAGCCAGTATCACATATCAAAGGGCCACAATTCCATTTCCCCACCTTTCCACCTCTCTTCTACGTAGAGTCAGTTCCACATATCAAAGGGGCACAATTCAATTTCCCCACCTTTCCACCTCTCTTCTACGTAGAGTCAGTTCCACATATCAAAGGGCCACAATTCCATTTCCCCGCCTTTCCACCTTTCTTCCACGTAGAGCCAGTTCCACATATCAAAGAGCCACATTTCCATTTCCCCACCTTTCCACCTCTCTTCTACGTAGAGCCAGTTCCACATATCAAAGGGCCACAATTCCATTTCCCCACCTTTCCACCTCTCTTCTACGTAGAGTCAGTTCCACATATCAAAGGGCCACAATTCAATTTCCCCACCTTTCCACATCTCTTCTACGTAGAGCCAGTTCCACATATCAAAGGGCCACAATTCCATTTCCCCACCTTTCCACCTCTCTTCTACGTAGAGTCAGTTCCACATATCAAAGGGCAACATTTCCATTTCCCCACCTTTCCACCTCTCTTCTACGTAGAGTCAGTTCCACAAAGGGCCACAATTCAATTTCCCCGCCTTTCCACCTCTCTTCCACGTAGAGTCCGTTCCACATAATGAAGGGCCACAATTCCATTTCCCCACCTTTCCACCTCTCTTCTACGTAGAGTCTGTTCCACAAAGGGCCACAAGTCAATTTCCCCACCTTTCCACCTTTCTTCTACGTAGAGCCAGTTCCACATGTCAAAGGGCCACAATTCTATTTCCCCGCCTTTCCACCTTTCTTCCACGTAGAGCCAGTTCCACATGACAAAGGGCCACAATCCCATTTCCCCGCCTTTCCACCTTTCTTCCACGTAGAGCCAGTTCCACATGTCAAAGGGCCACATTTCCATTTCCCCGCCTTTCCACCTGTCTTCCACGTAGAGCCAGTTCCACATGACAAAGGGCCACAATTCCCTTTCCCCACCTTTCCACCTCTCTTCCACGTAGAGCCAGTTCCACATGTCAAAGGGCCACATTTCCATTTCCCCGCCTTTCCACCTGTCTTCCACGTAGAGCCAGTTCCACATGTCAAAGGGCCACATTTCCATTTCCCCGCCTTTCCACCTGTCTTCCACGTAGAGCCAGTTCCACATGTCAAAGGGCCACATTTCCCTTTCCCCACCTATCCACCTCTCTTCCACGTAGAGCCAGTTCCACATATCAAAGGGCCACAATTCCCTTTCCCCACCTTTCCACCTCTCTTCCACGTAGAGCCAGTTCCACATATCAAAGGGCCACAATTCCCTTTCCCCACCCTTCCACCTCTCTTCCACGTAGAGCCAGTTCCACATATCAAAGGGC
>NC_090757.1:36343212-36345712 GCF_036898095.1 Palaemon carinicauda | reverse complement strand
GTGTAGTGCCATAACCTCTGTACCATGGTATTCCACTATCTTGGGTTAGAGTTCTCTTGCTTGAAGGTACACTCGGGCACACTATTTTATCTTATTTCTCTTCCTCTTGTTTGGTTGAAGTTTTTATAGTTATTAAGGGAGATATTTATTTCATTGTTAGTGTTCTTAAAATATTTAATTTTACCTTGTTTCCTTTCCTCACTGAGCTATTTTCCCTGTGGAGCCCCCTTGGCTTATAGCATCCTTCTGTTCCAACTATGGTTGTAGCTTAACAAGTAATAATAATAATAATAATGATAATAATAATAATAATAAGCCCCAGTCAGAGGCTTTCGTCCTGGGCGATACACCTATGCCTTTTCGTGAATAAAGGCGATACCTGGTTGAACATTTAATTGATATTAAAGACCTAGATATCACTACGAGGGGAATTCTTCTTCTGTAATACCTCTCATTGATCTCTTTACTATTATAGTTCACCGGGCAAGATTTAATGCTCATACATATGCGTTTATGCGTAACATACATGCATGTGCGTATAAAGTAGACGATAGTGGAAAATGCGTTTATCATACCCATCTACAATTCTTGCAAACATCTTGATATCATTATATAAAGATTTCCATGTTATTAATATGATCATAACGTATTACTCATATTATGTGAAGGTCCTGTATAAAGAACATCATCTCAAATACGGAATTGATTGTGGTTCTGGTGGCCGATGTGGTAACGTCCCTGAATGGTGAACGCCAGACTGGGGTTCGAGTCCCGCTCAAACTCGTTAGTTTCTTTTGTGGCTGCAACCTCATCATCCTTGTGAGCTAAGTCTATCTGCTGAGCCATCAGCAGCCATTACCTTGCCCTCTTTGGTCCTACTTGAGTGGAGAAGGGCTTCAACTCTGGGGGGCTGTCCTGCTTAATAGGGCAATGTCGCTGTCCCTTGCCTTTGAAATATTTAATTTGTGTACATATTTAATGTCTTAGTTCTATTGGGACTCAAATAAAAACCTTTAAACCAGAATGTTGATGGTCAGCGATCAGTAAGTATAAATACCGTACATGCATAAAAGATGAGTTAAAGTGACATAAAGTATTTACAATTGCTAGCACCTCCCTATATATCCCTGTTTTTTTCATATTTACATTAGAAGTTTAAAGGTTTAAAGGCCACTCATGAATGGCAGGGGTAAGGGACTGTGACATTGCCCTATTGAGCAGGACAATGCCCTAGAGCCTGACCATATATACATATGATCAGCGCCCAAGCCCCTCTCCACCCTAGCTAGTACCAAGGAGGGTCAGTCAGTGGTTGCTGATGACTCTGCTGATAGACCAATAGGTTCCTCGAAACCCCACATCCTAAGCTCGCAATGATAGTGAGCTTGCAACGACTAAAGAAACTAACGAGTTTGAGCAGGACTCAAACCCCAGTCTGGTATTCACCAGTCAGGGACGTTACCAAATCGACCACCACAACCCTTAAATTTTCTTGAATTTAAAGATAGAGGATGCATATCTTTCTCTTTCCCCTGTAGTAAAAATCCTACAACGCCATAATCTGAAGCATCTGTTGCTATATGAATTTTGTTATTAATAAAATCAGACGAATATGAGAATTGGCAATTTAAAAAGGCTATTTATCAGAATATAATAAACATTTTCCAGTTCAAACCTCCAAATACAAATAATATTTTTCTTCAATAATGTAATTAGAATAGGTTCTACAATATTTTCATAATAGCCAGTCATCCCTAAAAACTGTTGATGATGCTAAACCGAAGTTTGGACCATGAAATTGGCAGTGGTTTGAACCACGTCTTGAACAATCTTCGACCCAATTTTAAAAATTAAAAAACTTGATTAGACTAAATGTTTCTTGGAAAAATTAATTTACTAATTCTCAATTTCAAATTGAATTGGTGTGACCCATTTAACATTAATTCAAGTTATGCAAATTTTCAGTCAATGAATCAAATCATTTTTTATTCCTACCTCAATATGGGGATTCAAATCTACCATTGATCGATCCCTACAAATCAAATAACCCAATAATGCAATATTTCCCTTCCAAGTTGTTATTACAAGAGTAAAACCTCAACAACAAGAAGTCCCTTTCTATGTCAGATAGGTAGGTAATAGTTTGGCCAGGGCACCAGCCACCCGTTGAAATATCACCGCTGGAGAGTTAAGGTTCCTTTGACTGGCTGACAGTACTACTGTGCATTGGATCATTCTCTCTGGTTACGGTTCATTTTCCATTCGCCTACACATACACAGAATAGTCTGGCCTATTCTTTACTTATTCTCCTCTGTCCTCATACACCTGATAACGCATAGATCACCAAACAATTCTTTTTCTCTCAAGGGGTTGACTACTGTACTGTAATCGTTCAGTGGCCACTTTCTTCGTGTTAAGGGTAGAAGAGACTCTAGCTATGGTAAGCAACTATTCTAGGAGAAGGACACTCCAAAATCAAACCATTGTTCTCTAGTCTTG